>NC_050178.1:2146205-2286205 GCF_008315115.2 Sander lucioperca
AATTGTCAAGTTAATTATTAAAAAAACTTTTGAAATGTTGCAAAAATAAAAAAAAAGAAATGCGAATTAGGGACGTTTCCATCAACTGGTTTGGAGCGAATAAACTAGGCTACAGCGTAGTTACGGCAGAAGTTGGTGCCATCTAACCGCATCTAACCCATCTACGAGAGAGAAACGGAGAAAGGAGAGGTCTTCAGGAATTTGGTGAATTTGGAGCGAGTTTTAAAATGTTCTTTCGTGTCAGTTAGTATTGCCAACGTTTCATGCTGTCCAGAGATGAAGACACGTTATGGGAATATCTGGAAAACGCAGATAGCGGAAACCCACTCACTCATGTGAGTTAAATGTTCACCATGTCACAACTTATTCGACAAGGCATTTCCAAATCCCATTTAGCACATCAACTCTTTTTCGACAAAGGCCACACACAAAAAACTCAAGCAAGCGTAAAACCTTTTTTGTGCACTTGAGGAAGTTTCATCGAAAACACAACTGCTGAAGCAAGAACCTAGTCATAAACGGAGTCTATAATGTGTACTGCAGTGCATGCCTTGTACTGTATGTCATGTCATTAAAAAAACAACACGTCCACTATCCTCATTGGAAATGAATAACAAGTGCTGCCACAGTAGTTGTTTTAAGACTTATAATAGACCAAGTTGTTTCTTTTCTAAGAACATGAACATTAATTTTTTCACCGCAGCCCAATAGAACTCTTTCTTTTCCTTCATTTTTCACCTCTACCCTGTCAAACTGTCAGCTGTGAGGGGGTGTGGGGGGGGAGGGAGTATTCCACTACACACATGTGCTACACGCTTCTTCAATGTAATGTGCACACATATCAACAACGTTTTTAGTTCAATAGATATAGCCTAATCGTGTTAGAGGTAAATGTGGCTTTCATGCATGCGGCATGCAAGTGTATTTAGATAACAGCATTGTCTGTGTCTGGCCTCAGAGCCAATGTGTTTACAATTAGAAGAGAAGAGTGTGTGTGTGTGTGTGTGTGTGTGTGTGCTGAATCATGCAGAGATATTTCCTACTACTAGGCTGCTGTTCTCACAGTTTAAGCTGCCAAAACAAACTTTTCATTTGTGCTGAGCTGAAAAAAAAAAACAAGGTTAGTACGCCAAAGAATAGAGAAAATCAACTGAAGTGAGCAGAGAGACATTTGTGTTGTCGACAGGAGGAGATTAAATGTCAATCAAAGACCAGAATCAGCAGAGAAGCCTGTGAATGAGTGCTTCCTGTTAATGAAAGCTTAAGCCTCAACAGTATGAAGTCCTCTCTGCTACATTAACTAATGGCTTTCTCTGGGGACAACTAGCAAGACTAAACAATCCAACACAGCCTTTTTTTTGTGGTATGGCATTAGAAATTCCTAATTACATTTGTTTGTTTACACCAAGTAAAATATAAAGTGTGAACATTTTGATTAAGATTTTTGTGGTTTGACTTTCTCTGCTTGTTAAAGGAAGGCAGTGATGCAGAGTTGAATCAAAAAGAGATCGTCATTTCAGTAGAAGTGAGGCATCCTTCAACCTAAACTCCCTCACTTCATCTCAAGAGTCTCTTGAATTTGCTTTAGGAGGGATATGGGATTACAATTTACAAGATTGGCTTTATTGGACAGACAGGACAGACAGCTTACTGGACCATGTAAAGCAAGAATTATACTAGACACATCCAAGGTGGCGCGCGCCATCGTGACGTCAAAATGATGTAATATCCTGGCGGCACGCGCGATTTTTTTTTTCAGCGGCGCGTGACAAAGCGGAAACGGGAGGCCTGAACGAGTTCGCCGACAACCGGATGCCGTATAAATAGTCACGGCGATCCCATGACGTCACATTTGTACGCGCCAGCTGGGCTGCGTCTAGTCTATAAGACCCTTAAGAAGCAGGGAGACTGTTCTCAGCTGTTCCAACAGATACCATGGCAGCAGAAGGGAGTGCTGAAAAGCATACCTGGAGGCGTGATGTTGCACCTCTGAAAGGATGTCACACGTCTTTCACACATACAGCCACTCAACTGATGATTTCAGCTACAACTACAAAACTGCAACAAAGCGAGCATCCAATGAGTTACATCTTCCAAGAAAGAATATTGCAATTAAACTCAAACACTATCTTCAGTCTACTAGCAGGATCGTACGAAAAGAAAAACATGTAGGCTAGACACTGTAACGGGAGTACGAAATCAACTGTCCGAATGAATTTAATTCAATCTTAAAAGGTATTATTAATGTATTTACCATTCAGATAACTGGAATTTTACTTTTAGAGACCAGCAATCAGTGCAGCCTTTGCATACTGTGACACCTTTTCTTTTTTCATTTCTTTTTTTAAGTGCACAAGTGAAGAGAAAAGTCTCACTTGCATGACGTGAGCCTTTACGCACAAATTTTCAAATCCTCGCTTAAAATTCAGAACTCTGCTATAATTTCTGTCAACCCCCACACACTGCTCCAGATGGTTATTACTGATATGAAACGTGGGGCAGGGGCAACAACAACCAGGGGCAACACTTACAACCAGCTGTCTCTTCCAAGACGCAGGAGAGAAAAACACAGCGTGTTCCCTATCAATTTAAGTCAGGAAAGAGGAAGCCAAATCAATTTTGTGATTCTGTGATCACCAACCTGTTACAAAATGCATGGGTTAACTAAATAACCAAACTACTTCAGATGTACACAAGCTAAAGAAAGAAGAGAGAGTATGTTTAAAAAATGCTGCAGAATAAAAATAATAATATTTCTAGTATAATTTAAGTTGCCTCAGTATTCTCAGGATCAATATCAGTTTAAACCTGAGCATATGTTCGGCGAGGTGTTTTTCAATAAAATCACGGACTATTCTAAGAAAATAAGTCACTCAAAAATGCATTCATTCCCTTGACGCAATTACTGGAATAACTTGTGGAGTATGAATCAATGGCCATGGGATGAACACACACTATTGATGCAGGAATTTACTGATTTTAACTTAATTATTGTATAAAAATGGATAAGCATGTGGGAAGTAAAGCCAAAAGCATGTCAGTACGGCTTCAATTTTAAAGGACTTTCTGGACAATAGCAATGTGCCCAGGTGCTGTTTGTAGCAGTTGCAAAGCAGAAAAGTAAAGGAACCAAGGAGACATTTAAAAGCCTGCGAAAGTGACATACTTTCTTTGCTACCAAGGAGTACTTTCAGTCAGTTGTTTTATGTATATGTGTGAGCTCTAGCCAATGCTGGGAACAGTCAGGGCTGTTCACCCTCTGTCCAAACAGCAGCCCACTCATTATCAACCAGACCCCGCAATGTCTGAGCCCTGAGTTCAGTCCTGGTGGGAGGAAACCATTGCAAATATAAGACTCCCTATTTTGACTGCCCTGTCAAACGACATCAGACACTCTGGTCTGATTTCTCACTGGACATCCAGGGTTTAGCATTTAAAACCATTCTTTGCTGGACTTGGACATGTGCTCCAGACTGCTGTTTCAACTCAAAACCCTCCAAACATTCTCAATATAGCACGTTACTTTTTAACATCTGAACTTGGCCAGTGGCAGGTCAAGTTCACAGGACTACACTCACAAACTGCATTCACGGTGGCATTAACGTTACTGCTGCCACGTTTGTCTCTTCAGTTCTTTAGCTAACTTGCACTTCAATAGCGTGAAGGATAAGAATGGAGGCCACATTTTTTTAAGGGATAAAATGTAGCTGTTAATAGCATTAGCTAAATCATACTTACTATATCATCATACTTTGTCTGATGCTGTGTCATATTTGTACAAATGGTCAAGTGTTTCATGCTTTTGCATACATTGTAATAAACGGTTAATGTGGCACTTTAGCAAGCCAGTCTCAGTGTTATGACAGACTACTCACCCAGCAGCAGCAGTTTCACTTCTCTCGCAGCCTTCTCTCCATCTTCTCTCAGGTTTTTATCAATCATTTTAGACCTCTCGGCCGCGGCTTTATCTTCCTGACTAACTGTACACCCCATGGTTCCTAGTGCACGCTTCAGGGCTGCTGCTTAGTGGGGAAAATCTCACCAGGAAAAAAATATAATTAACGGCTGAGTCCGAAACCCCTTATTTAAAAACAAGGGTTGAAGTTGAGTAAGGCGACTTCCCTTTTTGATGGGTGGCGACAAGCGTGACGGAGTCCGTTCATCCGCGAGAGGGAACGAAAATCATAGATTTCCTCCTGCGATGTGAACTTGGATTTCTAACGTATTCAAACACTCGTTGGTTGTTCAATCAGTTGGTCAGCATTGATGGTTTCTTGTAAGAGTGTAGAAGTTGTCCGGCGGCCGAAAACAAAGCTTGAGGAACTTTTTGTGGACGGTTGACTTTTAGCTAATTCTGTAGTTCCTACAACAGACAATCAGAGCATGTTAAAAAACACGAAAACGGGCCACGAAGTTCAGCAAAAAAAGTATTCCAGCTGTTGAAAACCGAGCACACGGATTCCTGCTGCCAGTGAGGCTACCGGACACACGCTTACCCCTTTTCAGAGGATATTTATCTTTGCTGCTTTATACGTTTTTCGTTTGTTTCAATCCCTATTGCCGTTACGCATTCTTTCCCCGCGTTGAGATTTATCACGTTTGAAGCCACACCCGTAGCCGCCGTGAAGTTCACCTCCGTCTGACAAACAGTGAGACAGACAGCGCCGTCACCCCAACTGAGCAGCAGCAGGGCCAGCCTTCATCAGAAAATAAAAACGCCCACTCCTAGTGCTTCATGGGAAATGTAGTCAAAGAGCGTTTCCTTCAAGCGCTGTTTTAGCCTTGGAGTTTATATGCTATGCTGCCAGCAAAAACAGGGGCTTATGTGGTTCCCAATGACTGTATATATGAAATTAATTAACATTAATTAATCAATTAATTTTACAGTATGGTGATTCCCCAGTTGACGAGAAGAGAGATTCATGTTTTTTTTGTTTATCTTTTTAATAGCCTACAATTTCTGGCAAATAGCTATCAGCATTAACCAGTAGGCAGATACCATTTTTGGATTGCACCCTTTTCACATCCTGTTAATTTTATTACGACAAAATACAACAGTGACAAATTATTCAGAATCAGATTGTTTGTCTAAGTAAAAGTAGAAATATCACTGTGTAAAAATACTCCATTACAAGTAAAAGTAAGGTTTTGCATTCAAAATTGTATTAAACTAAAAAGTATTATCTGCTAATCTGCTAAAGTAGGCCATCCGAGTACTCACTAGAATGGTCCCTCTCAAAATGTTATAATAATCTAGATATTTAATTGGATTTGTATTATTGATGCAATGCAAGCACAATTTCAATGTTGTTGCTGGTTGAGAGATGGAGACATTTAGCTCAAGATAATCTAGATAATTAACACTTTGATTAATCTAACACAAGATGCTCTATAAAAACCCAACATTGTTACATTGCATGATGGTCATGACTAGACAGCCAGTGCCAACCACAGCTCTATAGTGTCACCTTGTGGACTGGCTCCTGACCCTCAATGACAAATTAACAACTTCCTTTTTTACACTCTTGTAGGCTACTACAAGTCTTATTCATATACAGGTGAAACTTGGAAAATTAGGATATCGTGCAAAGTTCATTTATTTCAGTAATTCAACTTAAAAGGTGAAACTAATATTATAGACTTATTACATGCAAAGCGAGATATTTCAAGCCTTTATTTGCTAAAATTTAAATGATTATGGCTTACAGCTTATGAAAACCCCAAATTCAAAATCTCAGAAAATTAGAATATTACATGAAATCAATAAAAAAAAACGTTTTTTTAAATACAAAAATGTCAGCCCTCTGAGAAGTATAATCATGCATATGTACTCAGTACTTGAGTACATATGCATATGTAAAAGGGGCCCAAACCAAGGTTTGGGCCCCTTTTGCATGAATTACTGCCTCAATGCGGCGTGGCATGGATGCTATCAGCCTGTGGCACTGCTGAGGTGTTATGGAAGACCAGGATGCTTCAGTAGCGGCCTTCAGCTCTTCTGCATTGTTCGGCCCCATGTCTCATCTTTCTCTTGGCAATGCCCCATAGATTCTCTATGGGGTTCAGGTCAGGCCAGTTTGCTGGCCAATCAAGCACAGTAATCCCATGGTCATTGAACAAGGTTTTGGTACTTTTGGCAGTGTGGGCAGATGCCTTGGTTTCCTGCTGGACAATGAAGTCAGCATCTCCATAAAGCTTGTCTGCTGAAGGAAGCATGAAGTGCTCTAAAATGTCCTGGTAGACGGCTGCGTTGACTCTGGACTAAATAAATAAATAAATAAAGAACAGTGGACCAACACCAGCAGATGACATGGCTCCCCAAATCAACACAGACTGTGGAAACTTCACACTGGACTTTCAAGCATCTTGGATTGTGTGCCTCTTCATTTTTCCTCCAGACTCTGGGTCCTTGGTTTCCAAATTAGATGCAAAATTTGCTCTCATCAGCAAAGAGGAAAGAGGACCACTGAGCAACAGACCAGTTATTTTTTTCTTCTTTAGCCCAGGTAAGACGCTTCTGATGTTTGTTGTTCAGGAGCAGTCCACTCCTTGTGAAGCTCCCCCACACTTTTGAATGGCCTTTTCCTGACAATCCTCTCCAGGCTGCGGTTATCCCTGCTGCTTGTGCACCTTCTTCTTCCACACTTTTCCCTTAACTTTCTATTAATGTGCTTTGATACAGCACTTTGAGAACATCCAACTTCTTTTGCAATTACCTTTTGAGGCTTTCCCTCCTTGTGGAGGGTGTCAATGATGGGTTTCTGCACAACTGTCAGGTCAGCAGCCTTCCCCATGATTGTGAATTCTACTGAACCAGACTGAGAGACCATTTAAAGGCTCAGGAACCCTTTGCAGGTGTTTTGGATTAATGAGCTGATTAGAGTGTGACACTTTGAGCCTACAATATTGAACCTTTTCACAATATTCTAATTTTCTGAGATTTTGCATTTGGGGTTTTCATAAGCTGTAAGCCATAATCATCAAAATTATAACAAATAAAGGCTGAAAGATCTCGCTTTCCATGTAAAGAGTCTATATAATATATTAGTTTCACCTTTTAAGTTGAATTACTGAAATAAATGAACTTTTGCACGATTTTCTAATTTTCAGAGTTTCACCTGTATAAATGATATGCATTTTTTGCCAAAGTGAGACAATCGTAGTTATTTGATTAGGGTGAAAGAGAATTATATGCATCTGTGAAATATTATACGATTAGAATATATACAAAAATAAAACTACATATAGTGTCTTTTTTATCGCTGAAAAAAAAAAAATATATATATATGAATATATAAAAATACATTATTCACTCACATAATCTACGCAATATATAACAGCAGACTGAAGGATGCATTATAGATTCAAGGTCACAGAATGTTAGCATTTCAATGAAATGCTAATCTTTTCAAGTGTTTCACTAAGGGATGATAATGTTGGCAATAGACTGAACTTTGGAATTGCCGATTTGTATAAAACACAAAGAGTCTTAAATGTCAGTCCACATTCTCTCTCCTGTTTCCTTATAGCATATCTGACAGATAATGAGAGATCACATTTTTGTTACCTCATTATCTTTATTGCAACGTTGTTTACAGTACAATAACTGCCAGCGACATATTAAAATATATAGATACATGAAAATCAACATGAATTGAAGGACAACAAGGTTTAAAAGCACTTTGAAAATGATAACATTTATATTTTTAATTGGACTAAAACTTTAATTGCTATTTACAATAGTACAAACTAGATATGCATAAAGAATATAAAGGGTATACATTTATATACATTATTTATAAATGCTGGCCAATGTAAATATTCAATATGTTACTATTCAATCATACACATTTCAATAAATCACTAAGAGGGAGACTAACAACACTGAGATCTAAATACAGGTCCTCAGAGATCATCTTGTATCAGCCTCATGTATATTTCTATCTTTTGCGTGTTGTGAAGTGTTTTGTGTGGGTGCACCATTGAAAACTGTTTATGAAACTCATTTGATTCACCAAATGGCTTCATTATAAATACAGCCAAAATAAGGTCAAACTAGTAACAGGAAGTTGGGGATAAATATAACTCTTGTATTGGTTAAATACTACGTTATGCCCCAGAGGCTGATTCACATGATTCCCTCTGCATACAGATACATACAGACCAAACATCTAGATACAATGAAAAACAAGGAATTAAAATATGTTTGTTGTGTAACAAATTGAATGGACAATACTCACTTACCCACACAGCACTCACTATAGTCTGGTGTAACAGAGTTTACCATTAAAAGTATATTAAAAGTTTGGCCACCAGCTCACTAACAACTCCAAGTTAGTAGGTTACTGTCTGCCAAGAAGCAGTCAGCAGTCAGAAATGACCCAAACTATACCACTGATGATATACCAATGACTATAGAAGACAAATACAAGAAGAAAAAACAATCAATCATTAACAGGTTTTGCATTTCATCACTGAATCAGATTCAACAGAATAAACATTAAACATGAAGTTTAAAACAGTTAATCGATCAATGGCAGGAGTCAAACACTTGAATTATACTTCTGATCAGAGTTAGGTCCAGGTTTAACGACACTAATGTATACAGTAGGTATTATAGTTCAAATTAGGGATCGACCGATACCGGTTTTCAAGGCCAATACCGATTATTAGTAGTTAGTGAAACCGATAACCAATATCTGGAACCGATATGCATTTACAGTAAAAATGAAAATCTTTAAATCAAAATTAAGATTTTCGGAATGTGAGGAAATCCAACACAAAACTTTTTGCAATTATTTAATAGATTAGAAACTTTCAACATCATACACAGTAGAAGATAGTCAGATAGAGTGAAACCGAAGCGGAGGGACAGACACAGAGCTGTAGTGGAGCCAAAGTAGCACACTTTTTAATTAACTTTATCGGTTATCAGGCAAATAAAACGCAGATAATCTGCAAACTGCCAAAAAACGGCCCGATAATCGACCAGGGCCGATAATCGGTCTATCCCTAGTTCAAATACAATGGAGCCATGTTTTCTTTTTTAAACAACACGGACACTTTAAAACCTCCAACAGTACATCCAACTAATAGTTGTTTTATCTACAGATCAGACCAGAGGAGTGATCACAGGGGCTCACGGGAAAGCTAACCATAACGTTTTTTCAAGTAATGTTTGAGAAGACATCCATATTATACCATTGATACATTTGCCCGTATTCTACATTAGATTGATTACTTCACCAAAGATTTAGTTATACAAAAGAGATATGCCCTTAAATCACATCTATCCATTATGTGGATTTTCTTTCAATTTATGAATGGATACAAGAAGTTGTGCTTATCAACGGAAAGTGCTATTGCTAACCACCAACTTTTCAATATTGTTAAAGAGACAGTAATCCCATGCCTGCTATTTCTGTAAGGGATCAAGCTTGTGCTGGACACAGAAATATTTACAGAAACCAAACTGTTACTAACCACTTCATGAAGTGACCCTGTAGTTGTTTTTTTGGTTATCTCTGATTACTTCCAGTAAATGTTCAGAAACAACACATCATCCAGGTAAAAATCATCCCTGCTCAATCATTAAGAACACTGAACGGTAACTTCTTTTCATTTCATTTATCACTTTGAATCTGTACAATCCAACTGATGAGGTCTTCAGTATCATTTATCACTTTAATTTACACAGCAATACACAGAGAAGTTCTGCGCACTAGGCATTGTTTAATGTAGTGATATGACCAGCCAAGGACCATTTAAAAACATTCCTACCCTGAAACCCTCCTCTCTGGTATTGATCGCCTCGCTGAGGATCATGTCATCGGTCCATACTGCTTCTTCTGAGGTTTTCATCAAGTAGTGATTAATAATATAAAATACACATCTAGATCATATTGTGTAGGAATTTTATGATAATTGTGCTCACAACACTATACCACATACTGTGATTTTGCACCCTGCTCTGTCAGAGGTGAGAATGTTAACACCTCCAAACCTTAAAATAACCAGCAGCAGAACAAGTTTGTGGAGTAGGAGCTAAAGACGGCACACAATACAGAAACAGTTCTACATTTTTTTACCTTCATGCTAAGCTAAGCTAACCAGCTGCAGCTTCAAATTCACTGTACAAGCATGAGAGTGGTATCAATCTCCTCTGCAAGAAAGTCGGTAAGCGTATTTTCTGTAAAATGTTGAACTATTCCTTTAATTTATCTTTCTTTCAGTGCAATAGCTTTTACTATCACTTTCCTCTGCGGTTGCACAAAGTCGCAAATATGTAGTTATTCAAATAACTTATAATAATAATAATAATAATAATAATAATAATAATAATAATAATAATGGACATACAAATCATAAAAGAATGGTCTATCATTAAATACATTTTTGTCATTTAATAGTTCAAAGGGACATGCCTCAGATTGTGTTTATAATCTGAGTAGCAGTTTTCAGATCATAGATCATATGATTATATGATTAGGGACATGACAACGATGGCAAGGGGTGGCAGATGCTTACGCTCAACACAAGGACAGGCGTATAAAGACAGCAACTTTCTATATTGTTACTTATATTCTTTTTTTTTTTACATCCATCTCACAAGGCACAGCCTCCAAATGTCAACATTAATCTTTATGCACCTGGCCTATTCTGTAAATTCAACTATCAACTTTCTAGGAAAGTCTATGCCTGGATCTGCAGTCACTGTTTGGCCGGATGTTCAGTACAGTGTAACGTCATTAGAGTGAGCGCTTTTGCGGAGAAACTGAGAGCCATTCTGAACTCTAGACTCCTTCTCTGTTGCCAATATTCTCTAATGGAAAAGATAGGACATCTTCAACATCAAACATCATTCAAAGTCAAAACTGTAACATTACAACACAGATCTAAATCAACAATATAAAATGTGAAAAAAATGGAATGTGGCGCCTAGTGACCACTGCTGGCTTTGCTGTTGCCCGATGTCCAATCAATGATGATAAAGCTAAGGCTCATTATCATAAACAGGAAGCCTATCCCAGCAAAACAGGCGGCCTAGAAGAGAGGAGAAGTAAGTGAGTTAAAGACAGTGACAAGAGAACAGGGGATAGAACAGGGTAGGAATACTAACTGGATGCAACCTTTTATGATATTTACAGTAACTTCCATAGTAAAGCATTGAACATGTGAATGGCTTTAACCAGACAAATATGTCAGCGTTGCTATACCTAGAAATCCCAACCAATACTGTTTTTGAGGTCTTTTTTAAGGTCAGACAGATTAATTAAAAAAATTAAACAAACTACATATTAGCTATCCCTTAGAAAGTAACTTAACAATACAATTTAGTCATTCTCAATCCAAAGAACTTCTTACACATTTAGCTTTATATAACCTCACCTAACCTAAAATAAATGAAACTAAGCTGAACTTGATTTTCTGTTATTTTCATGAGATGCTCACCAGGATTTTGGGGAACGAGCGCATTGGCTCCTCTTCTTTGGGTACAATACGAATGTAGAAAACAGCAGGGAATATGAAGATGAGACAAGGGGCAGATGTGGCACCTGGAAATCAGACAAAAAAAAACTAACTAATTATTCATCCTGAATTCTCACTCCCTTCAGTTCTCATTAAGTGCTGCTGACAGCAAGTCTGACAGCACTGTAGTGATTATTAGAAATTTTGTAGAAAAGGTGGTGAAATACATTAGTTTGCATGTGACAAACTTTGAAGTACTCTGCACTTTGAGATGGACTGAGTCTGGAACATCTAGAAAGAGGCTCACTATAAGAACTGTTGTTTTGATTATGTAACAATATATAAGAGTATGTAAGTGTGAACTATACACACATAATATGTGTGTATGAATGTAAATATACATGCATAATAATCCACTAATAAAGAGATCATGGAAGCTACTCAGGATTTGTCAGAATGCCACTACTAGTAACTGAGTCTGTCTTATTGTTGCTGCTTTTATGCCTTAAAACCACCCTTGTTCCAGGGTTGGTCTAACCTACCAATGATCCCAAAGATGCCCAGGATGTTGGGGGCAAAGATGACCAGCAGGTTGATAAAAGTGAGCAGAACGGCAGCAATGGCGATATGACGGGGCCAGTTGAAAGTCTTGTTGGGAAACATCATCTGCTGGATCGCTCTCCGTACCTGATTATAACACAAAATACGCAACTTTCAATTGTCACTGCATGAAGGAAATAACTGCTTTATGAAGGCCGAAGTAAGCCAATGTGTAAACTTAAAGTGCTAAAGGTGTACTTACAGGAAAGAGCACAATGGGTACAGTGAGAGTGACAGCAGTGAGCACAGCCACACGCACGCACAAAATCAAAGTGTCATACGGATCAATGCGGCTGTAGGTGTGAAGCAGCTCTGCTTCCACTTCCCCTGAAAGAGATCAAAAAAGTAAAAAAAAATAGAGTAGGTCCAAGAATGATGAAGGAAGAACACTCCTTCCCAAACCAGCTGGCAAAACATAATTTGTACTGATATTTATTTAAAAAAGGTAACATTTTAATATTAACTGGTATATATTATAGCAAATAATGCAGAAATCATGCTTTATTAACATCCTAAATATAGGTAAAAATGATGACTAATAAATAACTAATAAAACCTTCATAAATCATGATGCCTGTTAAGTGCAGAAGATTGTTAGCCGTATAAATGGTTATTGTGAGATCTATAATATGACCACTAGAGGGGGCAGATGCATTATGATGCTTTTCAGCCTACATGATTACTGTACTGCTATGACATAGTGATTCAGACTTAATAATGCGCTGATAAACTTCTAACCTTATATGAAAACAAATAACATGAATAAATAAAGAAAATTAAGAAGCAAAATGAGGCGGTATAGACAGACAGACAGACAGACAGACAGATAGACAGATAGACAGATAGATAGATAGATAGATAGATAGATAGATAGATAGATAGATAGATAGATAGACAGATATTCTACAATGGGAGGAGGACCAGGCCTCACCATAGAAAGTTAGGTATCCAAAAAGGGCAGCCAGGAAGTACATGCCGTACATGACTGCAATAGAGATGTTGGCCACATGCTGCATCTTTTTCTTGTTGGGACTGAAATCAGAAGATATTGCCATGTGATGTCACACACACAGAAACACACACACACACACACACACACACTCACACACACACACGCACACACACACACACATATATATAATATCAGGGCATCCACTGTCAAATTACTGTATATGCCCATATAGAAAGCATGTAGCCCAGTTACTATAAAATACCATCTTCAGCTGCAGGGTTACTTTAGTTGCAGGAAAATCCCTCAAAGATTCACTAACACATCCCAAAATCATCTTAAGAAAACAAGCAACAGTGGTTCAAAGCAGGATGATCTAAACTAACAGCATGCTACATCATACAAGCAGTGCCAACGCATTTCAAAATAAAGTGAAAGCAGTGCACGTGATTAGGTTATGATCAGCCAAGCACAAATCACACATAGCGGCTTTCCTCTTTTTATGCAACTGATTTCTTGTCCAAAAGTTAGCAGGAGTTTTCCATCATTAGAACATACTTGCGCAGCTCTGTGTAGATGGGCAGGACCTCGGGGTGGCACACAAAGGCGAACGCCAGGATGGGGATAGTGTAGGCCGTCTGAAAATGAACCCCAACAGGTCACCATAGATACAGCAGTACCATCCCAGACGTCTTACCACCAACCTCACACTTTACAGCCCATTACTCCCTCAGACATCACAGAGAGCTAATTGTTTCCCTTTGATTAACTTGGGCCTGGCTGCAGACCAGCTTTATCCTATTTAAGAATGCCTTACTTGTAAGCTGCTAAGCAGCACAGATTGGTCTTACTAGCCCAGGTTAGCAAAGTCTCATACGTATTTAAGGGATGCTACTTAGGAACAACTAGTATTTGCTAATGCACTGGGAAGTAAAACAGTTTAACTAAAATAAAGTAATGTTGTTGCAATCAAAAAATGTAAGAATCTAGCTGTGATTAGGAGTCCTCTCCTGTTGTGAAGGTATGTACTGTGTGTAAAATAAATAGGGTACTTAGAGAAATGTCAGATCTTTCCCATTTCATTCATTACCCATCTCTTTGGCCCACAAAGGGCAAACTTGATGATCTCACTGTAAGCAACAGAATGCCAAAGCAATTTTATTCCTCTGCTGACAGTAGCAGACAGCTCAGGGGTCACTGTCCATCTTTGCCTTGCATTAATCGCAGTCTATTATTAACAGCTTGATACAAATACAAAAAACGGATCTCCTCTTGAATGCAACTGAGTGCTTCAAACCAAGTGTGATTTCCATGCTTGGATTGTGAACTGTCACTGGCAACATACTGAAGATGACTATGACATAAGTGGGTGGCTGCCATGGCAGTGGAGGCACATTTGCAGTTTCAGACTGAGTGACATGCATAAAACCTACTTGTGAGTTGAGGTTGGCCATTTTTGGAATACAGGCAGGATCAGGCTCCCCACCAGGATCCATGGCACTGACATTCAGCCCAATGGTAGTGCTATTGAATGCAAAGTCAGTAAATGGACATGGCGTATTGAACTTCTTGTAGATGACCTGTGGAGTGCAGAGGAGAGTTGTTAAGCAGAAACAAAAGCTGTGGGACACAATTAGCATACAGACAGGCAGAAAATATGGCAGAGAGAGAGCCAGAGAAAGAGAGAGAGAGCGATGCATGGATTACAGCTCGCACAGCTAAAACTAGGTCAGAGAAAGACCAGAAAGAACCAACACAGCCTGGAACCACAGCGTGCAAACATTAGTCAATGGCAATGAGTAGAGAGAGTATGGAATACTAAAAAGATGGTGGGAAGGTGAAAAAAATGGTGTTACAGACTGATCCCAGTGCATCTGAATATGCTACATTGATGTTTCTGCCAACAGACAAGAAACAAGAAGCAAGACATGATGTCTAGTTTACATGTAGATATAGCAAGAGTCAGAGGACGTACCGAAATCAGGAAGAAAACCATGCAGCTCAGGGAGAAACCACTGGTGTACCCCAGGTAACCTAAAACACAAACGCTTCATTAGCATGTCTCTTATCTGGGAATACATGGTCATGCTCAATCTGAAATACATTACAACTACTAGTAATATGTGGAAAATGCTGCTTGACTCTAATAACTAATCACTAGTGAGGTAAATCTTCAAGCCTTGTGGTGAACTAGACTGATTTAATGTGCTGGGAGTCAGAGCTCATTACTGGACTGACTGGCTCTGTTGACCTCGATGTCTCAGCAGGAGACAGACTTTCTACAAGAGGCCAGACAATACACCCCCTTTTCTCACTTCCAAACTGTCTCTCCCTGCTTTTTCTTCTCCTTTGCATCTGTTTTGTTACATGTACTTGCTCATCTGAAGCGCTGCGATTCAGACAGGCTGCATGACACTCAACCAACCCTTTCGGAAACACATTGGACTTGTGTGTGTCACAAGGGCAACAAAGGTTATTATTTTAAAGTGAGTGAACCCATGGCAGTCTAATGTGTTGGCAATTATCAGGCATGGCTGCACACAATGCATTTAGGTGTGACTTAAAGAAGCAGGGGCATACGCCATGTACCAAGGGACATCTCAGAAGGACAACAGTGGAAATGGTCACAAAAGCAAGAAGAAAAGGAGGGGAGGAAAAAGACTCTCTCTGCCAGAAAACAATCTGAATAAAACAAAGGCAGAGTCCAGCTCTAACATAGAAATCAACAAGCCCTTAAATAAAAAACAAAACATCCATGTGTGGGTCTCAAACCTTTGTAATACTGCCCTAAAGATATCTAACTACAAGGTACAGCATTAGTTCAAATTAAGAAGGTGACTAGGAGGCAGTTAGCACAAGACCAAGGTTCAAGCCTTGATGGTGACAAACATCCCATTAGATGAAGTGTCCTGGAGCAAGTCATTGCATAAAACCCTATATGAGCTCCTTTTCTGCTTCTAGCCCTGCAGAATGTTGGGAAAAGGTATGTTGGCAGTTCCTATATTTTCACACCTGAGGATGTTGCATAATTCTTTAAGTATTTTCAATTTGATTTAATATTGTAATATTGTTTTGTTAACCATATAATACTTTACTGTTAAAGTGAGCCTACTGGTATGTAACTTTTGAGAGAAGAAATAACACATTCTTTGTCTTAACAATGAAAAGTTGCATTCATCCAGGGGTTTTGCTGCTACAGCCTTACTTGTTCTGGTATGACCAGCAGCTTTTGGTGGCTAATGTTAGCAAATTTAAAGAAGCAGTGTGTAGGATTTAGTGGCATCTAGCGGTGATATTGCAGATTGCAACCAACTGAATACCCCTCCCCTCACCTCTCCCTTTGCAAGCATGTAGTAGAACCTACGGTGGCCTTCAGGTAAAAAAAACAAACACGAAAGACCCTTTTTAGAACCAGTGCTTGGTTTGTCAGTTCAAGCTACTGTAGAAACATGGCGGTGCAACATGGAGGGCTCCGTGGAAGAGGACCCACTCCCTATGTAGATATGAAAGGCTCATTCTAAGCTAATGAAAACACAACTATTGTTAATTTCAGGTGAATATACACTGATAAAAAACTAATTTTGAATAGTATATTGCATTTCTGCCAAAAGATGCCTGTAAATCCTACACACTGCTCCTTTGAGGTAAATATTGCTGTATAACAGAAACATTACTGAGTCAGTTGGCAGACTCAGTAATGTCATTTGTTCTGCTGTTACAATAGCTTAGCATTTTAGCTAAATGCTAAACAGTAGTCCAGCATTTAACATTATTCCATAACTATCATTTGTTTAGCAAGTTACATAGTCTCGCTTTAACCAAATCTTCATGCAAAACATAACTCAACATAGAATTTAAAAGGAAGCCCAGATTTAAACACTAATGAGATGGGCATCCCACTGTAAGAAGGACATGATGTTACATACTCACCTAACTGTTTCATGAGAGCAAGTGGTAATATTACTGAAATAGATACAATGATCACGAGGTAGTTCCCGTTCAGGTACCATTCCCTGCAGAGAGGCAGAAAGACACAAAGAAATAAACATATTGATTTGGAATTACTCGGCTCAAACACTCCCTCTATCCCAATCCTGTTAAGCATTTGCACTGTGTCAGATATTGATTGAGAAGACACAGGGGAAAAGTGGGTGAACAGCTAGAAAATGAGGTGCACACAAATAAGGCTTACGTGATGGAAAAAGCAGTTACTGATTGAGGATTTTATATATATATATATCCACCACTAAGCCAAGTAGGTATATACACAAATGAACAGAAGTGAACACAAATTAAACTGGTTGCCATGAAATACAATTTCTAGAGTGGAAAAAATAAGCTTCTTTGCTCCCTGTAACACTGGACACTAAGAACTGTGGCTGTAGCTAGGACACAGAGGTCATGTCCTCTGTGTTGTTTATGTGAATGGTTTTAGGAGAGGTTAATATTACACACAAATTACACATGTAGTTTTCAGGCTAAATCTGGTATTTCTTTTTTAACTTTTGGACAGAATAAATATCAAGAGTTTTAGCATTTGTCCACCAGCATTATAATAATGTGTGGCTTTGAAACAGCATTTAGTACTTAGTACTCCTAGTACTTAGCATGTATTATAGTGATATGATATCTACTGACTGACAGACACTGACTGGGTATAACGACTAAACATTGTGCAAAGACAATGTAGTCAATTTGGCACTCCACTGCCAAACCAAAAAAACACCATCATGACGGCGTGGAGGACATGAATATGAGACGTTTTGCAAAATGTCTGACAAACAGACTCCACTGACACAACCTACCACGCTACTGTCGCATGCACAGCCATGTCTAGGAAACAAACCTCTGTGAGCTATTTTTAGATTGACACAGTAGGGTGATTAATTCCGTGACTTCTATCAGGTGGGAGGCTCTGCGCACGCGCACACGCACGCACATACACACATACACACACACACACACACACACACACACACACACCCACACACACACACACACACACCTCAAAACAAGAAGAGGCTGATCTATCCTGTTGTCATCCTGCCCTCCGTCCATCTGGACCAGGGTCACAATATCTTACCAACACTGATACACACATACACACAAATATACAGTATTTAACAAACACACAAATGCACAATTACTAAGAATTACAAACAGTGACAGAGCTTACTGTAATAAGCAATACATGTAGCACTCTCCACAGTGAAATACCAGTGGCTCTCTGAAAAGTTGACTGGTTGAACAAACATGTTCACAAACAAACAGAGGTCTCGGCGAGATTTTTTTGCGTAAAGCAAAAGTAGTCCCCTGAAAAAAACATTGATGTTTGTACATTGATGTGCATGTGACATAGACACACAAACACACACACACCCATGCATGTACAGTAGGGTGGCCAACAGTGGTGGAGGACGTACTGAATCTCAGTACTTAAGTAAAAGTACAAATAACCAGAGATATATTTACTTAACGTAAAAGTAGAAGTACAACAATGACAACCCTACTTAAGTAATAGTAAAAAGTACCTGATTTTAAATGTACTTTAAGTATTAAAAGTAAAGGTACTTGCATAACGATTTATTCTCTTAATGTCTATATTCTAATAATTAAAAAAAACAGTATGGGCTGTGGCATTTTAATTAAGTTAGTTTTAGGTTAATGTAATTGTGTTTACCATCTGTGGCCCAGTTTACATTCTGACTTACAATTCTGGTTATCTATCAGGGTGATCTGCATGAAGCTCGACTTTGCATTATTTCCCACGGGACAGTGAATGCTGCACACATTTATTTAGCGAGAACACACGGGCTTGGACAACAAGTATGTGGCTTCACAGCTGAGGAGGACCGGGAGTGTTTTTAAGATAAATATACGGGTTGTATATTAACCCTATGTGAATGGATGCATCACATATGACCAAGCAGAGTATCGGGAGCAGCAGCAGTAACAGGAGCAGCAGTAGTACTGGGAGCAGTACGCGCGGACGGGTCTTGGCGTGGCCATAGTGGGATTCGTAATAATGCCAGCGGCACCGAGAGCTGGACGGCCGCTGCTGAAGGCTTGCCCTGCAGACTGCAAACGTGTGACGGTCAGGAAGACGTTTTGGCAGGGGGAAAAATTTATCAGAAAATGTAACGAAAATGTAACGGAACGTTGTAGAAAATGTAGTGGAGTAGAAAGTCTTTGTACTTCGTTACATTCCACCACTGGTGGCCAAAAGAGAAACCCCATGCAATACAATGCAATAAAACAGCCATGCAACAACAATTATCTTTGTGAAGGTAATAATGTTCAGTTTTTGTTGACACTGTGCCAGTAAAAGAGCACCACTAACTACCGTCAACTACAAATATTAACTAAAACCTATGACACTGTTAATTTAGTTGAGGATCTTCTTTCAGTTTTTACTAATTTTCACAGAAAAACATGCAGATCACTTTCGATGGATTGAATTTTCAAACAAATGTTTTGTCCGTATGAATGCATAAATCCTTGTGTTTCCTGCTGTGAGAAGACTGTACATCATTTACTTTCTAGAAACAGAAAGTAAAGGAAAACATGGTGAAAAAAATGCAAATCAGCTTCTGGTTATGCCCCACCAGAAAATGTATAAAACAAACAATGTTTGCCCTGATAATGTTTTAGTTTTTTTGTTCTTTTCATTTGGATTTTTGTAGTATTGATTCTTTTTCATCTGATTTTGGACTGTTTTTCCAAAATCAAAATAAACAATTGTTTTCTTTTAAATAAACACTGGGTGACTTCCTGGAGATTAATTTATTTTGATAAATTAATAATAATAATAATAATAATAATAATAATAATAATAATAAAATCCAAAAATAATGATCCATACATGCAGTCAACAAAACCTGAACACTGTAAACTGTAATTCACTTTAACATACAATTATTAGCGTAATCATTACAGTATAAGTATTCTACTATAAGTAGTATTTGTTGCATAGCTATTTATGCTCTTGCATTGGATTGTATGTCCCTGTTATTTTGTCCACCCCCTGTACAGTTTAGCAATATAAACACACACCCACTGATGGGATGAAATGCCACTGGGATAATCTAGTCTGTCATTTCAAATAAACAGTGATTGTTGACCATGGCCCACAGCACTGTGCTACACAGAGAAAGCCAAGCCTACACCATAAAACAATGTGGACATGTTGTCACAGTATATCACTTCTATAGGGACTATATGTAGTGGGACACATCATTTTCAACATTCATGAGCAACGTGGTAGCAGAGGTACTCTCCATTCTCCTCCAAATAGGTTGACACCAGCGCAGTTCATGCACTTCTATAATATACTCCCATTTCTCCCCCCTTCTTCTCAAATACTTCTCTCAAACCCCGAAAAGTAGGTGAGGAGAGGCTTTAACTGGGGTAAGGTTTAAGGTGTGTTGGGGAACATCACACTCGAAATCCCATCCAAGGAAGTGAATGTTGTGTGTCCCTGAGGCCACCTGCACTGGCCAGTAATATCCTCTGATTTACGTTTTCAGCCGTGGAGTCTAGCTGTGTTTTGATGTGTGCGTTTCTCAGTGACCATGCTGCTCTCCTCCTCCAGGGTCACTATCACAGCTGTTCTCACGCCAGCTGCTCAGTACATCCAGAGCAGCACCAGGCCCGCCAACTACCACAGCCTAACACAACTCCTCTGTGGAGGCTGAAATCTTTGTACATGAACATTTGTGCATTTGTGCATTTGTACATTTGTGCATGAGGTCCCATAGAGAAGTGGCGAGATATCACACATTGTTAACCTTTAGGAGGCATGACAGTGTCTAAAAATGACACTGAACCAGGTGTATGTCAAGCATTATTTCAAGTGTGTGGAATGACTTTTATTTCAATCAAGGTTGTTTGTTGTTTGTAATGCTTATGGCATGATGGAAACTGACTTCTTTATTAAAACAACATACGTTTATTTGGCTGCTTGGTAAAGAGAAACATCAGTTGCTCTTATATTGTATTTCTGACAAAGTAACTGCTCAAGGAGTGCTTGCTGTAGTGTAGTGTACTACACTTGCAGTTACCACCAGTGACCATAGGTGTCGCTAATGAACTAGGACTGAAATCTTAAGGATTACAACTTTAAACATGTTCTTTTGAGTAAAGTTACGTGAAAAAATTAAGTATTTGCTTTTTGATTTTAGTAATTTTCTGACAAGGCAAGAATACATAGATTTCAGAATCTACATTTAGCTACAAATCAGACATGTACTCCTTCCTAAACGCCTTATCAGTATGTATCTGAAATCCCTTCAGTTACTGCATAGTACGAATGAAAACTTCTAAATCTCATGCAGTGACCACTCACCCTGCAGGGTTATCCACCCTCAGAAAGGCCTGTATGACCAAAGGAAACTCATACTTGACTATGTACAGGTAACTGGACATGGCTGTGGAAAGGAGATACAAACACACTAATGAGTTAGAGTCGTATACAGTATTAATCCCAAACCTCTAATCACAGAATACTACGAGTATTATGTCAGAAACGTCAGAGGAAAGTAAAAAAAATGTGTGTAAGTGTGAGGACAGATGGCAGTGTGACCTTACCTCCAATGTTCTGCAGTGTGATGGCAATACCTGCCGCCATCTTCCCCGGGGTCCCAAAGGCCCTGTAGCCGAGCTGCTCATACGCACGAATACCTGAGCCACAAACACCAGATAAAAAAGCATTTTATCAATGTGTTAAATCCATACTAACAAGGTCTAGGACTTTAAAGACACTGTACATCTAATTAAGCATGACAACTTTTGTAGCAGTTCTGGAGTTCATTGTGATTGTAGCATATCTGATATTAGAAGGTAGTTTACCAGATAAATGATGACAATGAACAGTCCTACAGGAGAGAGGTGAGAGAACTTTCTCTGTGGTGCACTGAGAACAACCTTTCTGTCACTGTGCATTGCGCAAAACCAAAAGTGACCATTGATTCTAAGAGGAGTATGACCACCTACACTGATGGTGTTTCTGTCGAGGCCAAGGGTGGTTTTTAATTACTCTGCAACACTTGGTCTGAGGACACCGACTGCATTCAAAAAAAAGGCACAGGCACAGGAAAATGCTGTTTTCTTAGATGCAATAAGAAATGTTGTATGTCTACACAACTTGTCAATTTCTATCAGTGCACTATTGAAAGTGTTCTTACTGGAGGTTTAATAGTGAATCTGATATTTGTCCTGAAGCAGGCATCAACAGGCATCCAAAATAATAGGGGGGGGGGCAATTACCATACCAATACCTAAAGCCATACCTGGATGAGATGTATGATGTGCAAGTGCAGGAAAAAGAGCGCAAGCAATTATCAGAGACAAGGCTCATACAGGCCATCACTTATTTTCACTGCTACCATCAGGTAAGCAATATTGTGGTACACACCACTTATTTTAAAGAGAGCTTTTATCCTCAGGCAATAAGACTGTTCTGTAGGCCATAGGGGCAGGTAGCCGCTAACCCATTTTGTTTTCTGTTCTATCTATTCAAGTTTACTTGAATAGATAGAACGTTTATGTATGTTTAATGTACTTGTTAATTAGGGTTGGGTATTGTTTGGGTTTTTTCCGATATCGGAGCAAAAACGATACTTTTAAAACGGTGCCTGAACCAATACTTTAAAAAATAGGGTAATAGGGAATAGGGTATTTTACAATAACTTTGAATGCACCACGAGGCTTACTAGTTTCAAGTGAACGCACCACGTCTGTGTTGATTTTCCGACAACGGCAGCTGCACACTGCTTAACGTCCCGCTGTTAAGAGTCCTCTACAGTGAAATACAGACACCCTTTACACCGTTTAGCTGTCAGCATTTTAACCGTATTTAATTCAGCTGCTAGCTAATGGTAGGCTAACGTTATCTGCTGTCGAGTGAAATGTTAACTTGTGTCACGTGCAGCAATGTTCATGTTGCCTCTAACATCTGTTTCAGAGCATCAGAGAGCAGCGCAGAAGGCATTTAAGTGGCACCGAAATGAGGCACTGAAATCCATGTTACAATTCAGTCCGGTAGATACTGGTCGTTTAGGCACCGGTGCCATATTAGCACCGGGTTTCGGTACCCAACCCTATTGTTAATACTGTAACACTATGTGTGTAACTGTATAATGTGTATATATTGAACATGGAAAGTATTCATTGTGTGGAAATGCACTTGTGGCATTTTAAGGACTATGACGAGAAATTCCTTGAATCAGAAGATGCATATTGTCAGGTTACATACATACCTACAATACCAGAAGACTTTAGCAGTAAATGGATGGAATATGACGAGAGGACTGCCACCACTGTTAGAAGTACCCTGAAACAGACACGTAACAACAGACATGAACAATATTACTGCCACTTCTTTGACCAGAAAACACAATTCGTATCACCATTATACCAAGTGTTCTCATTTTTCAAACAACTTTTGATGTTACAGCTTTACACTACACATTACCCTGTAGGCTATTTATACAGCTGCAGCATAGGCATACATTTTTCCGGATGCCGGTACATAGATTGTGTTGGAAGACCAGAGTCCATGTGGCTTTGCTTTTTCCTGGATTGTTACTCAAAGCTGAGCCAGGGAGGCTGCCCTGTCAGCCCCGCTGCCCTCTGACACAGTAAGTAAGAACATGCACAACAGATGGACAGTTTCAAAAGAAATGTTTCCAACACAATGCTGAGATTGACAGAGTGAGGACAATCCTTTGTAAACATTAATGTTCTCCTATGTGTTCCTGAGTGGTGAAATAACAATAGACAGTGAAATAAATGGACACAGCAACGCTGTAGACTTCGACAGAGACCAGTGAAGTCAATTAGAAGCACTTTTCCAGTGATGGCTGAGCGTACTGCACAGCTGCTGCCCAGCCTCAAACTGAGCTTGACGACATAGATGTGACATGAGCAACCTGTCTGAAAGTTGTAAGTCTTCTGGTATCTTGCAAAGACGGAGAGCGTGAGTAGGAGCTGTCCCTGAGCGTAGGAGCAGGAGAAAAACGTTGCTGAAATATTTTGTTCCGATGCTTTCATGGACTCTCTATGGGCTTCTCCCTTGACTGTATGCCTGTATCTCTGTATGTATATGTTCATGTTTTAAAAAAGGTTTAACCTGAGCCAGACCATACAACAATGACAGCAATCATACCACATCCATACAGGCTCAGTAGCCTCAGTAGTAGATGCGGTTTTTACGAATCTAGCCTGTTTTCCTCCTGAAGTGTAACAGATTGATGCATCGGATCATCTTAAAGGTTTGAATCCCCCCCATCATAGTTTGACAAAATAGGGGCCCCCAAACAGCATCTTGCATAGGGCCCGCCAAAAGCTAGAAACGGCCCTGGTTAGTAGTATACAGCTATTAAAAAATTATTTAAAAAAATTATAATATATACAGTATATATATATATATACTGTATATATTATAATTTTTTTTATAATTTTTTAATACTGATTCCAAGACCTGAACATGCATATCCCGAGTACCAATCGTAGATAGATACTAGTAACAATAGTAGATTGGTACTCGGGATACACACGTTCAGGTCTTGGAATCAGTATCAGGAAGGAAAAAATGGTATTGTAACATCTTTATTAAGATCTATTTTAAACGGAGATGTTCAAGATCACACCTCTAAGACTTGTTTAAATCCACAGCATGAGGAAGTTTTGTCAATGGTTCCCTGATCCACTGACTTTCCCTGACCCAGTCCACCTCATTCCAACTATTTCCCATTTTCTCCCCCTTTTATTGTTACTGCTGGCGACATTAACTTTCTCTCTCTCCATTCCTCTCTCCTTTACGAAAAGCCAGGCAGCACGTCTTTCAACTCGACTTCAACTCTTGGCCAGTTAACAAAGAATGCTGGGCTGACTTGCAGTGGGGGATTTATCCAGTCAAGTGCCAGTGGGTGGACAGATCTGCTGACAGTCAGACAGACTGACACACTTGGGTCACTGTAGCTTAGCTCACAGCTTTCCACCCCGCTGCATTCCTACCCGGGACGGGGCTTCTGACCCGCTGAAGCCTCCATGTGACATCTGTGTGATATGAAACATAGAGCCAAAAGAGACACAAAAACAAAGGACATTCCAAAACAAGTATTACATATAAATGACCTAGTTTAAAAGCATGAGTCAAATTGTGCCTCTCGCTGTAGTCCTAAAACTGTCCTGACTTCACACGTGTCCTCACTACAGTCTGAACACTGAGTATTGGAACTTCAAATAGGTTGGATACAAAGGACATCCACGATTATGTGTGAATGTTAACATTTGTGGAGTGAGCTGATGTATCTTGCATCACATCAGGTTGCAGGTGCAGGTTGAAGTGAATGAATAAAAGACTTCATAATCCCTCAAGGTTGAATGTACAGAAGATGTCTGGAGCAGGTGACCCAGTCAGTGGAGATAAATAAGAAACAACTTATATAACAAAAATACTCAGCAACAGGCCTATTTTTTGTTGCTGTTGGCATTGATTTTGCATTTGTTTACCTCCTTGTGTTTGAGAAAACATGTTTGCCTCATTTTTAGGTCTTCGGTTCCCTTTAGGAGCAGAACCAAAAAATCAGAATGACACTGCTAGGGAAATGTTTTTTGAGGCAATCCCCAGTCTGGAGACCAATGTGAAAAAAACTGAAAAATTGCCAGTATTCCTTTGCCAAATATGTCACTGACTGCTTGTTTTTCTCAGTAGCTACTCCATTGTTTGATACAAGATTGCGCAGATATGCACACAAAGACACAGCCTTTCATCTCTAACAGGATACACGCTAACTGTTGCATTCAGTCACGTTCTATAAATTCGCACGCAAGTACATGTATTCACCAGAGTTAAATGTAGACTTATCGGATCAAGTTCATGTCAACTCCTGTCTATCAAAGTGTCATGGACGTTGGGGTTCGGTGACACAGGGTTCAGCCAGTCCAGACAGCAGGCAGCTTGAAAAACCAGTCACACAGCTCAGCTCAAAATAAGAAGCTTTCTTTAACACGTGGGGAAAATCCTCCAGACAGAACAGCCTTTGAAAAGAGCTCAAATAAGGTCCTTCAATAATATTTTAATGTGGTGGTAGCCGTTAAACATTAAACCTACCTTCACATTTCTCCCAGAATCTTGAATGCTAACGTGAATATTTGTATTACTTTTCTGTAGTAGAGTTTGTTGTGAAATTTACAAACTGCCTCTGGCCTTGTAGTCGGGGTCCTTCAGGAAGTGGGCAGGGTCAGACTCACGTGACACAAGGGGGGGGGGTGGTTGTGTTCTGATATAACCTCTAGTCGCAGGTGTGTGCGATGAATTGCGGTTTTGGAGAAGGTTGCTTCCAGCTGGAGGTGAATCGAAAAGACCGGGCCTCAAGTGAACGGCTGTAGAACAGATATCGCTAAACGAAGAAGACTACGGAAAACAAAGGACCAAAAGACTTTCTTGTTTCCCCCACTACAAACTTTTGTATATACACCTTTTTTTTTTATCTGAACTGCAACAACAAAGGAGGAGCGGGGCTGGCCCGGGGGAGGATGCAGACGGAACGGAGCCAATTAAGCACCGGAGTGGTCCCTGAGGCAGTCGTCGTCTTCAGAACGCAAACTATCACAGTCTGAGGTCAGTCCGTGACACCACGCAAACTCCTCCAGAAGTAGGAAAAGCGTTGCACTCACCCTGGCTGGTTAGTCCCACACTCACATTGAATGCAACACATAGGGAAAAGGAGACAGAGGTTGTTTTTTTTTGTTACCGGCTAGGCTAACCTTTAGTAGCGGTGGTCTTTTAACGAGCCCCGTTAGTTTAGCGTTCGTTCGTAACAAGCTTACAAAGGGGAGAGAGAGCATCTAGTCTTTCACCATGGCTACAAATCCATTTAAAACAAGCCAAGAGTTATACAAACATCCAAAACATTGCTCTGCATTGTAATTTTAATTCAGGCCATGGATGCTTAGTTAAATAAACAGCAGTGCCTGAGTTTTTTCTAAGAAATATAATACTATGGGGCTTACAGCAGTGCCATTTAATCTTTCACAGATATTACTACTCAGCTCAGCCAGTTTCAGCACCATACAATATAGCTTCATCAGGAAAAGGTGTCAAAACAGCACGAGGAAGACGAGGAGGGGAAAGTGTTGATGTTGTCAGTGCTATCTGGTGAGATTACCCTCTGGAAACACCAGTCTGATTACTTTTGAGAAACATGCAACAAAACGGATCAACCTTACAGCTGGACATTTTAAATGCAGTAACACACGTAAGCCCTAAATGAGTGTGTAAAGCTTTGACAGCCCATCAGTCAAATATTGTACCACCACCAAGTTTTAAATATATTCCATCCCAGAGCTTCATGTTTGCATGCTTATGCAGAATTCAGCCACCATAAATCCAAACAATACCTGCGAGCTGAAATTATGTGGGGGCTACTTGGGTAATATCAAGCAGACTACATCTGCTCTCCCCAATGGCAGGAGATTCAGGCAAGATAAATCTGATTGGATGCTCAACAAAACTGCCAATAAAAAAGCCACCCCACTACACGACATGCAGGCAACGAAATGGTGATGCCGGTGAAATTTCCTAAAAAGCAAGCTACTAGCCAGTCTACAAGCTTTAAGGGCTGGAGATATTCTGTGTTTTTCTTTTTGTCAAAAAAAACCATAAAAAGACCAAAACAAGAGTGAGCATTCACTGCAGCGCAAAGGTCAGAAGACTTCCAGCAAATTTAAATAAGGTAGAAAAGGCATCTGCCTGAAAATATAAAATGATCAACCTGAAAGCTGCAGTCGCCTGTGATGTCATTATCCTGACAGACAATTCTGCTGCAGAGGCTTTTATATGTAAAGCCCCTTGTACGTACAGTACATACACCCACTGATTCAGAGAATCAACCACACAGAAACCATGTGGTTATTTTCTGCATCCATGATTGCAATTGCACGAGTAAAATGATTGCCAGTTCGCTATTAATCTCAGTCTATATTTATCAAACAAATTTGCCATGTGTCATCGGCTTCTGTGTCATAAGCAGGAACTGCTGCATGGTTAATACAGGACAATTAACAATACAATTACGTGTTATTTATGTGTGACTCAGACCTCCGCTGGAAAGCGAGAAGAAAATGAGTCAGACAACATCTGTGAGCCGTAAGTCATTCTTCCAATCTGTAATCATGGAGTTAAATATTTAGTGTATCAAATGAATTTTAATATCTTACAAAAACAGGACGACCCCTGTGTTGGCCATGGCGTATGCCAGTCCTAGGATTCCACTTCCCATGATCGCATTGCCCAGGTTGAAGACCGACATCCCAAACGAGGTTTTCCCCTCAAACTATAACAGATGCAGGACAGAGGAGAGGAATAAACATGTTAGATCATCTGATTATACATGCATGTACTGCCTGATATGAACTGTATATATGATACCACTGAGAAAGGTCGATTGGCTGTGTTTTACATCTGTAAAGTGAGTGGTCTTCTTTTCCTCCATGCCTGATAAGAACTCCTGGCTCTCTGGGAGGTTGGCCTCTGCATTCTCAGTTCTGTGGGGACTAATGGAAAGATATACTGTCAAAGAACTTGAAGTAACACCACAATAAACAAAAACACTCAAGATTCATCACAAACTATGGCATTTCTTTTTTTATAGAACGACTTCTGGTTTAGTTGCTAATTTCTACAGAGGACAAATTCTGACAGATAGCACACTAAATTTGAAACACATACTCTGTTCATTGTCATAACATACATACCTATCATTCTGGGTACTATTGGGTACAGTTTCCCTACAAGCAGTGAAGGGAGAGGCCATCCATCACCCAACGAGAGCACAAAGTGGGAAAACAACACCCTCAGTAATAATATAATCAGGCAAATAATGCAGTGAAAGGACCATGTATAAATTACCATCTGTATCTCAGAGAGAGGCCTTTTAATTAAACCATCTATTACATAGAAAAAAAGATACAAAAAAATAAGTCTGGGACAGTGCCAGACCGGGGTGGTGGTTCCCCTGTTCAAAAAGGGGGCACAGAGAGTGTGTGACAATTACAGAGGTTTCACTCTTCTCAGCCTCCCCGGTAAAGTCTACACCAAGGTGCTGGAAAGGAGGGTCCGGCCGATAGTCGGAACTCAGAGTGAAGAGGAGTTGCAGTTAAAAAACGCTGCCTGTGGAAACCCAGCGTAAGTTAGGTTCAGGACCTTCTCGTGCTGAAGGAGTGAACTTAATTACAAACAGGCACAGGGGAGCTACTCATATCACCTACTTCACTTGATGTTCTGTTAACACCCAGTGACTCAAATCACCTTGCTTAAATAGTTGCAACAGCCCTTAAATAGAGAATGACATGTATTACCTGTAAGAACAAACAAAGATCTGTGAGCTGCAATACATTAAAAAGGTGTATTCCAAATAGATCAACATAGACTGTGTTTAGTAGGATTTTACTCACTTTTCACCAGCCTCTGCAGGTGGTGTTATGGCCAATGCTGTGATCTCCTCCCCGGGCTCATGGCCTTTCCCATTCGGAATAGCGTTCCCCTCAGCAGTTTCCACAGTATCGGCTGGTTTATCCTCACTCATATCTGCTCTGGTGCCTCGGTGTGTATGTAATGAGTCTGTTGAAATGTGTAAATATTCAAGGCTGTGGTTCTATTCAAGGTTGTATTTTCTTCCTGTGATCTGTGGGGGGGGGGGGGGGGGGATATGGGCAATTAGTTTAAAATCCTGAAAATTACAAATTATAATAAGAGATTTGGGGTTTTCTTGGACAGTACAGTAATGATATACACTAAAAATACCACTTTCAGGGGCACCACTGACAGCATCCTGTCCAGCTGCATCACTGTGTGGTACGAGAGCTGCACTGCCTCCAACCGTAAGACCCTGCAGCGCATAGTGCAAGGCTGCTGGGCAGATCATTGGTGTCCCACTCCCCTAACTCCTGGACATTTACCAATCCCGCCTCAACCAAAGCAACCAGCATTGTGGGTGACCTATGCCACCCCTCACACAGCCTCTTGCCATCTGGGAGACGGTACAGGAGCATCCGAGTCTGTTCCACCTGACTGGCAAACAGCTTAATTCCCCAGGCAGTTAGGAAGCTCTTTTTTTTCATTATACTTGTACATGTCCTTATTGTACCGTGGCCCGGAGATAAACGTATTTTCAATTGCTCTGGATGTCTATAACATATTGCAGAATTGACAATAAAGTTGACTTGACTTGACCTAAATAAACTGGGGAAGGCATATTTATTATATATCTTAAATTGCCTACGTGCTAATAGACCACATACAAACATTAAAGGCCCTGCATACCCACACAAGTGATTTCACTAATTGTGTCTGATTAGACCTTTTTTCAGGATGGTGTGAATGTGTACAGACTTTAATCGCCTCTTCTGAAAGCTTTGTTGGGTGGAACAAATTCCGGCTTTACCATACTTATCGGTGCATGGAGCCTGATAACCTCACGTAATAGCCAGCATAACTCTGCCCACCTTCAACCTGAGCAAAGGTCTAATCAACCAGAATAGCAGGGGCTATAATTTCTTTATTCACTGTATTACACCTGTGTGGATCCCAAAAAGATGAGCTTATTCTTGTAAATAAACAGAAGGACTAAAAAGATCTATTAGGGGTTGAGAAAATTATCCTGCTTGTTTAGTTGAAAACCCTTTGGATTATCTGACAAATGCATTGTTACAAAGCTAAAAACAGGACTGTTTTGACATTTTGGAGATACATGGTTTTCAGTATGTAACTGTTGCTTGGGACTGGAGATAACATTTGCTTTTCTTGAATTATAATAGGAAGAACAACACATTCAGAAATTGATATTGAGTGCATTGGCACTAGGAATGCTTTCATTCCTAGTTTTCAACAATAAGAGACACATGGGAAGATAAAGGAGGCCACCCTGAGGGCATTCAAGTGTATCTGTATCTTCCTTAAGGCCCAACAGGGACGCGACTGAACTCCAAATCACTCTACGAATGACGGAGAGGATGACAGAAGAGATGTCAAGATGGAGCAACACCAAATTCCTTGCAGACCTATTAAAGTAACCAAGTGGCTAACTTACATATTGTAGTTCAGTCAGACAACTCATGTTTGAAATGTTTATTATAACAGCAGAACATTGTGTTTGGCAGCCAGACTCTGACCTCATTACTCCCCGCAGATTGGGTTTACATGAGATATTGGGGAGTGATGATGAAGTAGCTTCCTCCCTGTCCGGAGCCTGCAGGTAAATGCTGGGGTGGTGGTAGAGCTGAAAGAGCAGGCAGCAATACGGGTGCAGGGCGGCAGCAGCATTGACAAGGCAGAGATGGAGAAATGTTGCAGCTTAAATAGGCCGCCAAATTGAGAGGGTGTGTTTGGTAAATGATATGGAGAGTGAAGCATGTCGTAAACAGCAGTGCAGCTTGAGTTCACTGCCTGAACTAGCTCGCAGGCGTTGCACCATTTGTGGCTTAATGGGACTGTTGACAAATGAAGATTCTGACCAAATTGTCCGAAATTTTAAAAATGTCCCAGAACTTTCTATTTAGGGGATTTAGATTAAAATTATTTCATTCTTTTGTGAAACCCCGACACTGTAAATTTGAATGGATAAAAATAACAAGCTCAGATTGAAAGTAAGGCTAACAAACATTTTCACTTGTAAACTAATGCAAAAACACAAACTCCTACTATGTTAGTCAGATATGTTGGTCAAAATATAGAGTTGACAATAAATGGATGTTTTGGCAAATCCCATGAATAATTGACACATCAACTGACAGGTCTACGCTCAGAGGAAATAGAGCTTTCAGTTAACTGTGACACACTGGGCTTTGCGTCAGGCCTCTATTTCCTGGGTATCCTGTTGTGGTGTCTTAGCTGACCAGCTGGCTTGTGGGGCCCAGAGAGGCCCACATGACGCGTATCTCCTGGATGCAGTTGACCAAAGCCCCCTATCTGGCTGGCATTGAATGAGCTCCTTTGCTCTGCTGCATAAACAGCAGCGGAGGCTATAATGGAGAGCTCGTTGGGAGCCATAGAGGAGGAACACACACAAATGTTCAAACCCCCAGCATTGAGATAAAAAAGAGAAGAACCAGCTAGGACCAGCTACCAACCAGTTCTAGCTGTCTTTGTTGCTCCATTTTTCTGCTTGTCACTTTTCTCTTGGTTTCCTTTTTTATTGAAGCGGGTTCAACTTAACAACAATGCTCAGGGTTTTCTGTACTACCATTCCTGGCGACCACTCAGCTGTCCTTTTTCCCCCTCAGGCCTCTTCCGCTTCACAGCCTGGCCTGTTAAATGTTGCTTTTTGTAATATTATTTTAACACATCAAACACAGTGTGAGTTGAATAAACCTTGGTCGATGTCTAGCAGTCCTCTGAACCTGTCTTACCAACCGCGTTGCTGTGAGCCCCACAGCACAGCCAGGCCTCTCGGTGTCTCTGGCTAAAGCCGGGCAACGTGGTTGGGCAGCAAAGCACAGTGCACAATGGCACATGTTGTGTGGTTTCCTGGGAACGGCTTGGAGAACAGTGGTACTATTGTGCCAGGCATCATTATACTGCTGGGGCCCCCTTTGGCTGTAGTTCGCCACACCACTCGAGAGGCTGAAAAGGTATTTCACTGGGCTCTAGTTGAAAAGACGCCACCTTGGATTTAGCAAATGCCAGTATCCTGTATTCATGCACAGTTGTAGCATAGTTGCTGACGGTAGCAATGGCAGAGGCAGGGCCCCTTTCATGGGACAAATCACTGCACAGAACCACACTGCCACTCAAATAGTCTACAAATCACGAAGAGGTTGGGGGGAGCCATTCAAGGACAATACACGATGGGCTGTACGGCTACAAGGGTGCCTTTTCAATGGCTTCAAGCAGTGCAGCTTGAAACAGCAGACCTGATTGGAGTTGTGGCTCCTCCAATCAATATATTCAATAACAAAGGCAATACATGACATCCTTGGAAGAAGTTGAGGGGAAACACACTAATTTAGTAAGAGCCTCTTATTTTTAGAAAGCTTGTTCTCCAGTCCTCCAAGTTTGAAGCAAATGAAGGTGAAAAGGAAGTAGCTGAAACGCTGTGGGGAAAATGCTCCTTTAAAAGTAGGACAAGGTTTTGGCAGCAGAAATACAAATTCTAATATCATGTATTATTTGCTCAATAAAGATATTTGTGCCGAAATAATATTCAGTTGAAGATGTGGAAGTACACATCTTTATAATAAATTACTATAATATAAATAATATTTAAATTCTTACTACCTCTATCTGGTGTATTAGGATAACATTTTTTAAGTGACACGCCACCACCAATTATTATTATTTAGAAAATGAGAACGAGCACAAAGACAATTGAGTTCAGTCCCACAGGCTTGAACACCAGTTACTGTAGCACCATTGTGGTGGTATGAAACAGAGGGAGAGTTGTGCATCTATAAGGAAATGCTCAGTAAAACTGAAATGCTCTGTAGTCTGTAGATCCTATGTCATCCAAAAACACATGCACAACTGTCTGCATGAGCAGTTACAGTTTACCATGATTTCAAAACATCTCAAATCCAATAGAAAAACAATGTTAGGAGAGCAGAACTGTCAAAAGTGTCAATGTAACTGAAGCACAAGACATTTTCAAGATCTCCACAAACTAAATGTGGGTTTATTTTGTGTGTTTTTCCATTCTCCTAATAGCACCCTGCAACATTACAGAACGTAGAGAAGCAGACAGGGTGATAATCACTCTTCCTTATAATCAGTCAAAGATTGTCTCAGTGGTGCCCAAAATATTTCCAATAAACCACATTTCTCAAGAGCAGAAGCACCGTTTTACAAAGCTTTGTAACAGATAATAAAACATAGGAGGTTGTATAGGAGAAAAGAAAATAAGATTAAACAACAGAAGGACCAGATGGAAAAAAAAAGATTATCATAAGAAATGTAATGTTTCCCCATTAATATCCAAACTCCGAATCCTATTCAAGAGTTAATGCCACATTGTGATGCTCTTGGTGGGAGTAAATGAGTCTTTTCACAACAACAGCAGAGGCTATGTTTATTTAAGCCCTCATCCAAAACATCACCTCAGTTTGCCGACACACAGCGAGTGCATGCGTCCTTCAGTACGCAGGCTCTGACGTAAGCAAACTCTGCTGAGAAACGTCATCCCACAAGGAGGCAAACTGAGCCAGGCAGTTCCACTGATTGTTATTCCTTAACTGATACCTGAACTAAATAACGCAGTCCATGCTGATTCATCCTCGCTTATTGCTATGCATGTGTGCATTTGTGTTTGTAGTTTAGTGAATAATTAAATGTGCGGCTTTGCGTGTGTGTGCAATTTATGCAATGAGTAATCTCAAAGTCTAATACTGCCTCCTCTGTCACTACTTGATGACATTCTCGTAGCCCTCTGGTCGTATAAGCTTTCTTAATTGAGTCTCCACTGCAATTTTCAGAGACTTTTAATCTGCTAAAGTACATGTGGACAATCATCGACTGTTTTTCTTTTCTTTTTTTCACACCCAGGTCTTTTGATGCAGTAAAGGCAGAGCTAAAATGTTTCAAATGCCATAAAAAAAAACTCATTTGGTCATTTGAAAGACAGCAAACCTATCTCACCACAGCAATTCTGAAAAATGGAAATGAAAATGAAAACTAATTTACAAAAGGATTTGTTTATGGCACTTCAGCATCTCAAACAAATTCCTCATCCTCTCTTTCTGTCCATGAACAGAAAGAGATTTCCTGCAGATTAAGAGAAGATTACACATGCCCACAATTTCACCGATGAGCAGCCAATAGTTCAATCAGAGAACATTTTTAGTAAAACAGTGAGTTGAGACTTGGGACCTCTGACAGTCAGGATGATAGAGGAGATCAGATCAGGGTCTATCTCACTCAAGCAGGAAATCAGGATCAAAGCGCGCAGGTCATTCCATACACTCTTGCTCATGTATAAAAATAGCTGCAGAGGAGTGAATAGCCTCAGTGTAACCCCCATGTCATGTCACCATTCAAGCTGTGTTTAAGTACTGCTGCATGTGCCACTGAGCACCACAGCTGCCTGAAATAAGCAGTAACCACTCAGCAAACGCACCCAACAACCATCTGCCTCTATTCTGGTTCTTCACACAAGAGTGAACATGCAAATAAATACACATAATGACAAAGACACACACAGACACAGAGACATATGCAGTGTAATTATGGGAAAACGTCATGCCGTTATTGGATGAATGAAACAATTGCTGTAACTCTTCAATAGGCAGCAAAATATATAATATTGTTTGCCGGGAAGAACACAAGCTGTGAGTGTATTGAGAGGGGACCCATATAAATTAACTGCATGCATACCCTTCTTACTACAGTTACAACTTTTAATAAAACAATAAATAAGGGTCCATAGGAGAGCCACCTCCATCCTCAAGGACCCCAACCATCCCCAGCACGGACTGTTCACACTTCTACCCTCAGGCCGGAGGTACAGAAGTGATAAATGCAGGACCACAGACTAAAGAAGTCTTTCTTTCCTACTGCCATCAGACTCCTAAACAGCGTATAGGACTTTATACTCATGGTTCACCTCATAACTGTACTCGACTGTTTACATTTTTTCCAGTTTGCACATGCATAACTTGCACTGTTTACATTTGCACTGTTTATTGTTAGTATTGCTTTATTTTTCACATGTTGCCTTTTAAAATTGTTTTATTTTGTATATTTGTGGTATATATTGTAGAGGTGGGGGGAAAAAAATCAATACAGCATAGTATCGCAATATTTTCCGTGGCAATACTGTATCGATACACAGACGCCAAGTATCGATACCGAAGTATCTTTTATTATATATGTGTTGGTCAGTTTGTCTGCTTGACAATCCCATTTTGGAGCAATACAATTGAAGTGAGATGAACAAACAGAGAAATGTATCTTTTTAGATAAAACAGATGTTGACAAAGTTTCCTTTTGGGGACATCATTTGAAATTGGGAAAAATTAGAAGTTGGAAAAAAGGTAATGAATTGCAATATATCGCAGAATATTGCAATATGTTTAAAATCGCAATAATATCGTATCGTGACATAAGTATCGTGATGATATTGTATCGTAAGGCCTCTGGTGATTCCCACCCCTAATACATCGTAGATTTTACATTGTTTGGCATTCGTGGACAGCAAAGGAAGAATTTCATGTTTTTTATTGTATGACAATAAAACTTTTTAACTTGATAACCCACAACTAACTCTCTTTACCAGGGTAAAACACCATGGCACACAACAATTTGTGACACATAAACAATTTGTAAAACTTATAATTGTACAATCACAAAATTACACCGCAGGGTAAGGGCCAGCGTTATAGATGGCATAGTCTGTCGCTCTGTCATTGAGTGATGAAGTTCCACCATTGGTCGGAGTGAGTGTGATGACGTAAGTGTTGGGGTTCCCCCATTGGCAGTTGCTGATTAACTTCCTCATTACACATTGGATGCATATTTGATCAGTTATCAGAATCACATAATTTATATAATATGTCTTCTATATTGTTTATAATAGATCATCTGTGGGTTTTCCTGCATGATTCACTCGCTTGCGTAAAAAAAATAGACGAGACGCCGAAACAATTGCTCCAGACCGCGAGCCATTCACAGAGCTCCGTGGCGCAGCGAGTGCTGTATGAACTAGGGATGCACCAAATCCAGATTTTTAGGGTTCGGCTGAATACCGAATCCACTGGTTAAGATTCTGCCGAAAAACCGAATACCGAATCCTACTCCCATCCTCAGTCCATTAAGACAGTAAACACATTAATGAAGTAAACAACATCCACAGCCTCTAAAATAGTTAAATGTAACAACTTAATGTTGAATTCACACACTCTTTTCACATCATGAGCCAGATGAGTGACAATTTTGTTTGGCAAATTTTTGCTTAGCAGTGTATGATGAAGGCATGTTGGGTGGCCAGCCGTTCGGTCACTCCACTCCCAATGTAGGGAAACTCATTTGCCAAGAGAACAGCTGACAGCCCGGGAGAGGCACTGTCTGGTTAACACAAGTTTTTAGCTGTGACTGTCCTTCCTTTGCCGTACCTGAAGTTGCTGCATTTTGGCTGCTGTCTGTAGATTCCTTCATGCACAACTCGCATTCTTTCAGATGTTTCATACGCAAGTGTTTTAACAGCGGTGATGTTGTGTATCGTTTAGGGTCCTTGCCACCACGAGACAAATCAGTACTGCGACAAAAAGTACTGCCAAACAACACTTTTTCTGCTCACAAGTTCCATTTTCACTTTCTCACAGCCTACTGCATTGAACGGTCCACCTACGTAAACACCTTCCCGTAATCAACGGTGGTGTAATTACGTCAACCAGAGTAGCGCGCATAGTGCAAGCGTAAGGTTCGGTGGAAAAAAATTCTAAGGTTTGGCAGAAAACGAATCCAGTCAAAAAGCCCAATATTCTGCTGAATCCAAACCCGAATCCTGAATTCGGTGCATCCCTAGTATGAATAGCACATTTGCTTAACTAGATGCCGATGGGCGCCCTGGTAGCTCACCTGGTTGAGAGTGCGCCCCATGTACTAAGGCTGGTCCTTACCGCAGTGACCCGGGTTCAATTCTGACCCGTGGCCCTTTGCTGCATGTCATCCCCTTCTCTCTCTCTCTCTCTCTCTCGCTCTCTCTCCCACATTCTTGTTTTAAGCTGTCCTATCCAATAAAGGCAAAAAAGCCCATACAAATAATCTTAAAAAAAAAATGAAAATAATCCATGTACTAAGGCTGGTCCTTACCGCAGCGACCCGGGTTCAATTCCGAACCGTGGCCCTTTGCTGCGTTTCTTCCCCCTCTCTCTCTCCCACAGTCCTGTCTTAAGCTGTCCTATCCAATAATGGCAAAACAGCCCATAAAAATAATTCTAAAAAAAATAAATAATAACATGGGTGCCAAAAGGAAGTGGGCGAGGCTTCAGCGGCCTGTGTAAACCCGGTGAAAGATAAACTGCTTACGGCCTACACATTATATAGAAGGGAGAAAACATCTTTAAAATAGAACCATCTGAAAGAAGCGCAAGGAAAGGATGCCAGTGGTTTCAGTTTTAGTTTTTCGGGCAGAGATATTAACATCGGTGCACCAAAGAGAGCAGAGAAGTAAACAGTGAGGTGGTAGTAAATGTACAGTGTAGGTTTCAGTTTAGCCATAAATAAATGCTGCAGCTCCTCAAAAGACCAACATTTGAGATTGTGGTTCATAATTGTCATGAGGTGCAACCTAGGTGTGGTCTGTTACAAACAAAGTAACATTAATTACACAATTACACTTTACATGAGTAATCCAGAACAGTAACTTGTTGAAAATAGCATGATTACATTGAAAAGCAGTCCTTAATTATTTGTCTTAAATGTGTCTTTACCATGTCATGTGATATGCTACTTCAGTACACAACAAACAAATATTACTGGGACCACTACAGATGAACATTTAATATCTATATTCACATTATAGACACCAATGCTGACTATCCCTGTAACAATTTGGCCATAATTAAGCACTTTGACTATACACAGTCCAGCCATATGTTAGGTTTGGACCAAGTCTTTGTATATCCTATGTACTCCTGACAGGAGAATAAGCCACTATAAATCTATAATAAGGCCCAGTCATGCAAAAACTAAACTAAATACTGTGATATACCGTCAAACTGCCAGAATCGTTAAATAAAATACCGTGATTTTGGTCTTTGTTGCACGTTGTTCCCCATCTCTCTCCCATTATTTCCTGACATCCTTCTACTGTTGACATTCTAAAAGGCATAAAAATGCCCTATAAAAAGTGTAGCTTTGAAGTCTAAATAGTCTAAAGTCTCTATTGACTTGCTTTGAGCGTTTGTTTGAACTGTGTGTTCAAGTCTCTCATTAGACACTACTCTCTCTCTCTCTCTCTCTCTCTCTCTCTCTCTCTCCCTTGCTGCTACAGGCCCTGAGTACCACTGTGATTAGCCAGCAGAGAGAATAGGACATTATCTTCTGACTAAGAGATTTCTGTCAGTTTCTTAGATGCTCCTCATCTCCAGGGTTCCTATAAGCTGCTGTGAGATACACATATCAGAGACTATGAAATGTTGCAGGATGTGGCAGTGCATTTAAATATTCACTGTCATGTGAAAGGTATTATATCACAGCAACCCAATTTTTTCAGACAGAGTCTCTAATCAGGATTATTCTTTATGTTCAAAGCAGTAAAAAAAAAGATTGCAATAATTTGCCCTCAAATTAGGCCTGTCACGATAACACATTTTGCTGGACGATAAATTGCCCCAGAAATGATTGCGATAAGCGATAATATTGTCGTTTCATCTAATATAATGATAATGGCATAATAATGCAGGTACACCTTTTCAAAGATCAATAAACTTGTATTTCTAAAGAATAGTTAACACTGGAACTGGAAGACATTTTAAATATCCACAATATGTCTTTGATCTCCTTTAGTATGTCGTCTTTCACGCTGTTGTACAGTTGTGGAATTGCCGTTTGTGACACGTATGTTCTCCCAGGTAATTCATACTGGCTGTCAAATGTTTGCAGCATTTGTCGAGTGTTTGATTGTGCGATAGACTACAGACTCTGTACTACATTTAACAATGATTTATTAAACACTAAACATTCAATTTAAATAATATATAATTAATAAATTATATCTATATCTATGTGGCTATCTGCCACATGGCGAGTAAATGTTTGTATCAAAATAGTTCTGTTTTTCAGTCTTCATTTTGGCGAAGGTGCAGCTACTTTCTTCTGCTCCTCTGCTGTCTGCAGGTGGAGCTTTGCGGGGACGGGCTGACACCCACACACACCCCCCACACACACACACACACACACACACACACACACCCATACACAAACACTGGCGCACACACAAAAACTGGCGCACACACCAGACGCCAGCCACCACGTCACTTCTGTTCATTTATCTCAGGCTAATTAATTAGCTAGTAAGTGGCGATTTTTGGCAGCCAACCTTCCAAAAGAAAGCACAATGAAATGAAATAACCGATAATTAACCGTTGACCGACAAGCAGGTAACGGAGTCTCAGTTCACCGTCTGGGAGCCTCTGACACACTTTCCGCACTCTGTATCCGCGGACAGCTGTAGGCTTGTATCAATTAATGCTCTGTGCATTGTCGGACACATGCAGCCACTTTCCTGAAACCGCTTGCAAGACAAGTCCACAGCGGCGTGTATGTCCGAGCCTGTCTCCACCTGCAGGTTGTCAACTGTGTGCTTTGGAATGAAAGGGAGAAAACAGGACGCAGAGTAACACGGCGGATATCGCTCATATACTCGCTATATATATATATATATATATTTTTTTTTTTTTTTTTTTGACGGCGCCTTAACTGCAAAGTGCTGCAGGAAACCCTGCTCCAACAACTGGTGTTTTCTTTGTCTCTGTCTCTCCGCCAGGAGTCCCGCCCACACAAAGACCATGCGACTGACAAGAGGGTTCACTCCTCGTTATGCTAAGGAACTGAGAGTGGTCATCCAGTCTCTTTGGTAGAGAGAGAGAGAGAGAGAGAGAGAGAGAGAGAGAGAGACAAGGAAAACAAACAAGCATGCAAATGGAAATTATCGCGGCCAGAAAAATTATCGAGCTCATTTTTTTTATCGTGCGATTAACTGATTTATTGACTATCGCGACAGGCAAATGCATTATCCTGAAGAAGACCCAGCAGGGTTGAAATGTTGCCTTTGTATTAAATATGGGAGCTTAAAGCAGTGTTGCGGACATTATATTTTTTCACTTTAGTATTTCTCATTTGTCCTGCACCTGCCAGAAGGTAGGATGTGCACACAATTACTTTTATAAATGGATTATTTACTTATCACAAACTTTTTGAAACTGTTACAGAATGTGTAAAACAACAGGTAAAAAAATGGGTGGTGGGGACGCTATCTTTTTTTGTGAAATTAGTATGTCCTTAAAGCACGTTGGTGACATTTGTTTCACCAATAGTTGTTCAGTTTTACCAACATTTATTTGGTTTCCTGAGCTCCACACCCCACTCTAATCAAACAGGCTGTTTGTGGCTTTAAAAATATCATCTAATGAAGCTTCAAGAAGACAACTGTCAGCCAATGTCATCATCACACTGAGGCTCTACCTACTAATATCTAATATTCTAATGATCATCTTAGCTGAAGAATATCTAAACCACCGTACTGTACCACTGCATTTTGTCTATCTCTGCTGTCATTGCAGTCTATGCTGCTTCGCCACTCAACCACCCCACTGCCACCAGTGTCAAGGCCTCGTCTACAGCTCCGATTGGCTTATATTTATTGGGCTTGAGCCCTACACATCTAATCTAATAGACGGGGTCAACAAAGTCTTTATCAAATAAAGCTTCTGTATTATGTTAACTTGTGTTTATTCTTGAATTTAATCAGTTCATCCTTGAGTCCAAGTGGATGTTTGTGCAAAATTTGAAGAAATTCCCTCCAGCGGGTCCTGAGATTACAGACAGATGAAAAACCCACACACATAATGCATCCAGCCATAACAAGTTGGTAACCAAGGAATATAAGGAGCTTCATGCTTCAATGGCTATTAAATGACAATATAAATTTAAAGTTCTGCATGTGCCTCTACTCTAACGGCAAAATCCACTCCAAAATAATTTTTTCCGCAATATCTCCTCTCTAAGACTGTTGATTTTGAGTCACTTGTTTGGTCACTCAAATTTGTGTATTTTTTCTGCGAGACTCGAAGAGGCCAATGTTTTGTCTCCTGCCCTGACTGGCGTGCTGTAGCTCAAGGAAGTCTGCACTACAACGTGGGGCAGCACCCAGTAAAGAGTGAGGCATCAGACGGTGTGGATTGTGTTTAGTGTCTCGTGACATGCCTACGTGAGAGCACCAGACTGGTGACTCACTGAAAATGTAATTTATTTATAGGTTCACACAACTCTTTCTGTCACTCTGGCTTAACTCTGACACTAGACATCCCACATACATGAAGGGACAATAGAGCAATGTATAACCACACATAGTAGTCCAGAGACTTCTTTAAAACAGTGCAAGAAGGACAAGTGAAAGGTACAAACAGCTATTGGGATGGGATTGAGGATATAAGTAAAGTCCTATGAGATCAAACAAAAGGGGAGTGGTAAGATGCAGGACTAAAGTAATCAATATGATGTGAAGGGTCAGATTTACGTACCTCTACTGGTCAAAAGTTTTGGTAGAACTACATGAAGCAGGTAATTTAAAAAAAAAAATCCAGCTCCTCTGGCACCACCTACAGCCTGTAGTGCGATTTGCAAAAATCCACGCTCCCAGGGGCGGCCTCTAGCTCACCCAGTAAGAGCGTTTGCCCCATGTTGGCTGAGTCCTGCAGCGGCCCGGGTTCGAGACCGACCTGCAGCCATTTGCTGCGTGTCATCCCCTATCTCTCTCCCCCTTTCATGTCTATTCACTGTCACTATAATAAAGGGAAAAGCCCCAAAAATAATCTTTAAAAAAAAAAAAAAATCCACGCTCCCTGTTCAGATGCACCGATCATGGCCAGGGGGGGTGTCTAACTGTGTGTCAATCACTCATGCACACGCATTCATTCTCCCTTGTGGGGGGAGGGGCTTAGGAGACTGTTTTGGGGTTTAGCAGAAAGGGGGGAGGGACTGAGAAGTTGTTGATGTTCAATTTTTTGGCTAAGTCCTGGATCTTCGCAATCCTACCTACAGCACCTTTAACTTTGCGCTAGTAGCATCTGATTCGCTCAATGAGACACAAACTGCACACACTGCAATGTCTTCTCAAAAGAATTAGATTGCTATAGTGCATTAGCTAAATTCAAGTCCCACAAAACTAAAACTTTCCATTAGGGCTGAACGATTAATTGCATTTGCGATAATATCGCGATATGTTAAAACGCGATTTCCTAATCGCAAAGGCTGCGATTTGGTCACATGACTCGCGAGAGCAAATCAGTCTGCACTCTGCAGAGAAAGCATCAACTTAGCACGCTAACGCTACACTGTACCTTGAGCTGATTTCTGTCATTCAAACAACTCTGAGTTGTAGTTTAAAACTTTTACAGCCATTTTAATAAAATGAAGGGTTTTATTCTGGTTCGAGTCCATACGTGCAGTTAATGGATACAGACACGCAGAACTGAAGGCTCGGTTGGCAACTATTAGCTAGCTCTGATTAGTGGTTAGCTCCGGTTAGCTCCAGTTAGCGGTTAGCTCCGTTATAAAGATATGGAGTGGAGGAGCTGCCACTGAGAGGGGTAACAACCAGACTCTGATGAATAACGTTCGGGGAGCTTTCACAGCAGCGTGGCCGGGTTTTTCAACGGTTTTATTAGTACAGTTAATCCCACGGCAAGAACACCAGCAACTAGCTAACGCAACGATAGTCTCTCTGAGCAAGTGCACACGGCAGCACGCAAATTCACGAGGGGGAGGGTCTGGAGGCAGCTCCTCTCTGTAGACTGTAAAAAAAAAAATACACTGTTGTGTGTGTGTGTGTGTATATACTATATTTTTACTTTTTTAACTGTGTAGTGTGTAATTGTGTGTTGTTCATACTATAAAATGATTTGTTTGTCTTTGTTGAATAATACAGAAGACAAAGAGCTTAAAAAAATAATCGAATCGAAATCGCAATATTTGGGAAAAAAATTGCAATTACATTATTTTCAAAAATCGTTCAGCCCTACTTTCCATCCTCTATTTGTTTGGTGCTGTAAAATAGTAAAATTTGGTCTTTGTTTATTATTACTGCACTTTTTCTTTCTATTTATGCATGCATGTATTCATTAATTTGTTAATGCAGTTCCCAGTAAAATATTTCGGAGATATTTCCATTCAAAACTGGTTCTTGCAAATTGTGTGAATGTTATCAAATCCAGCAGAATCTGTAATCAAGCAGATTTTCTCCTGTTATTTACACAATCCTTTATTAAGCTCATTGGCCTTAGATGACAGTCAAATTGTAGCTCCAGGGTGCAGTTTATGTTTAACATAGTATAACAAACAAACACACACACACACACACACACACACACACACCACAGGTGCAGAATGGACCTAAAGCGTAGTAAATTTAAGTCACTGCGGGAAAGTGTGCCCAAACAGCAACAGAAATCAAAATTGAGAAATGCAAAAAAGGGGAAATCAGGTATCAACAGTGTGGATACAAATACTGTTCACAGCGAGGATGCTGAATGCCGTGTTGCTCTTGAGGTGATGAGCTGCTTTAAAATATTTGACAGGTTGTTAAGATGCTGTACAGTCCCACATCTGTTTCAACAACATACTTTATATATAGAGCAAATTATTCACTTGATTTGAATGTGACCTCAGCCTTCATCACCTCTGTGCAGAACACAGTAACATTGTGCTATGCTGCCGCTTAATATGCAAAACTGCAAATTAACTGTTAACAAGCACCTTTTATAACATATTTTACATACACAACACTGACTACTTGTACAACTAAGTGTTTTGTTACAAGATGGCACATTGTGTGTTGTCTAAAAAATGTGTTATACACATTGCAACAACAAAAATATATGCCACAATGTGACATTGTGTACGTCATTTGTAGGCATGGGCCGGTATGAGATTCTGACGGTATGATAACCTTGAGCAAAAATATCACGGTTTCACGGTATTGCAATTACAGCTTTAAAATGTATTATTTTGAAATGTCTGTGTAAAAAAACCTTTTTTTTCAATTGAACATAATGTATTTTATTTTTAAACACACTGCACACTGGCAGGGAGATGGATTTCAAAACTGCACTTTCTGTCCTTGAAGACTCTGAAAATGTTAGTGCTTTTGAAACCGTGACTTTTTCAAGCCGTGGGATACCTTGAAACCGGTAACCGACCCATGTCTAGTTGTTTGCAGAAGGGAATCATAGGGGCAGAGTGAAAAGTCATAGCCAGGAAGGTGTATACCTGAAGTTAAATTTTCACACATTAGAAAAACAGGATGAATTTATGGAAAAGTGATTAGATGGAGATAAATTGCATGATCAGATTAAGGCTTCTTGCCAAAGCAGTAAATTACTGGGACAGATGTAACTGTGTTTTTTGTTTTCTTAGAACTTAAAAAAAGGAAATGTATTTGCCCTTACATATTATCTGAATGAATAAAGTAAGGGTGATGAGAACTGGGCAGTCTGTCTGTCTGGACAGTAACACAATGCTGGCATGATAATGCCAAATCAAATTTGGCCTGTTCACAGACTGCTGTCAAATACAGCACTGGAAGCAAATGCCAGTATACTCACTAACTGATAAGGAAGCTTACAAGTCATGGTGAGAGCAAACACGATTTGCACACTGTTCAAAACCAGATGTTTTTAACCATCAACACCTCAATGGACAGTTAATCAATATACCATCCTCAAAAAAACTACTATCCAAAATCTACAGAATAGTGATGCAGACAGACACCACTATAAGTCTACCTTCTGCTAAATGGGAATCAAATCTATCTATTTCCACCGATGCCAATTTCTGGACCGAAGTCTGCAAAAATACCTTTCTTATGACCAAAAACACTAACTTGTAGCTAATACAATACAAGACTATACACAGGACTCACCTCACTGGACGGAAATTATTTCACATGGGTTTCACTTCAGACATCTGTACCCACTGCACACAGACATGCCCGAACACATATATTCATGCACTCTGGCACTGTACTCCTATTGAACAATTCTGGGAAAAGATTACAGGGCTCCTTTCCACCTTCCTTGGCTGCTGCATCCCAACTTCCCCATCTCTCTGTCTGCTTGGAGATACCTCCACAATCAACCTGAACCATCTTAACAGTAAAACTTTGCTGGTCGTGCTAGCTGTTGCCAAGAAAACCATCCTCATGAACTGGAAAACAAAGAACTAAATTCATATCTCTATCTGGAAAAAAATATTATTGGATCACATCTCACTAGAAATATCAAATAGCCCATCTGAAAATAACTCAAAAGACTCCCTCTCCATATGGCCATCACTCTCCAAATTCCTAAAGTCATAGCTCCGTTGGCCTGCTCTGCCTGAGACCCAGTTTTCGTGATATCACCTACCATTAACCTTATCAAACATGCCTCATCATTGCCCCCATACACCCTCACCACTCATGCCACACCAATACATATTAAAGCATTCTAAACAAATCAGTAGGATTGGGATGAGGCCCCACTACCTACCACAAATTGCTCCTCTCAATAGCTTAACATCAATCTCCCTCTGTGCTGCTCTGGCCCCCGGGGGCCCGGGACTGGCTGCCTTGTGGGGCGGTTGGGTGGATGAGTTGGAGGGGGGTGTCTACCCTGAGGGGAGATGTGCGCCCGGAACGACCTCCCTGCCGCCGCACCTCCGCAACCCTCCTCCTCGCCCTGTGACTGCCCGGGCCGGCTCCACTCTGCACACCTCACTTTTTAATGCTCCTCACACTAGATGTCTATCATTCACACTCCCAATCAATAAAACAACAACCAAATCAACTAGGAATAGGGCCAGGTAGGGCGATCTGTGGGAGGCCTGAAGAGGCCCTGCGCAGTCGCGCCCCACCTCTTTTAATGCATCACATATTAGAGGAGGCACATAATCAGTCCATAGGAAGGGCGAGGGCGGTGCTTGAGGAGAGACCTAAATAACTTCTCCCTTCTGCTCCGCACCTCTTTTTAAGCACCTAGACATTAGAAGGCACATATATCACAGGGAGAGTGGGGTGTGTGGATGGGTTGGTCCGTCGGTTGGATAACAACTGTTGTCTGGGATGGGGAGGGCGGGGTGCGGTGGTTCTGGCATCATTCGCCCTTGGATCATTCTTAATAATAAAAAAAACAGATGTTTTTAGTATAGCTATATAAATATGAAAACATTCTGACAAGCAACTTAACCTGACACACTGCAGGTTTGTGTAGTTGTTTTTTTCTGCTTAAATATACCAAATTTAGATTAATTTGGGAGTTCCCTTAAACTAGCTTTTTTTAACAAATAAAAATACAACAGAAAAATAAAATAAAAATACATGTGTCACTACTCTGGTGGACAAACAATAAAATGGTGACTGTTTCAAAACATATTTTTGGCATTTCTGTACTTCAATGTCTTGTCATTTATCGATTGAAATATCCACTGACACCATTATATCTGCAATGAATTAAAATCAGTCAATATATATCAGCCTTGCCGATTCATCAATTAAGTTCAGATGGAAAGTTCTTAAACCACTCCTGCAGAATTATTCACTTCTACGCCACTGATCTGTATGTTCAGTATATTTCAAACAATCGTCGCATCATAAGTACATCACTAAATACAGTACTTTTGGAGTGTATTTGGCTTTGCTGGGGAGAACCTATAAGTGGTTGGAACATAATTGAACACACAAATCAAAGTATTCCTTTAAACTTTGTGTAAAAGAAAAACCTGGTTTTCACTTAGTTCGGGCATACAATGAAGCAAAAGCCCTCCGCCCATGTTTCGTCTCAATGTCAGGCTGTCTAATAATGCAAGTTATACTGTCAGTATAAAATACCTCACAATACCAATGACTCTGGACTTTGGACCAATGTGTAAGATCTAGCTTTAAGAAGTCTGTGTTTATAGTGCTGCAACTAACCATTATTTTTATTATCAATTCATCAGTATCATCATTCATTCATTTATTTGTATTTCTGTGTCATGCCAAACATTTGGCCCACATGGGATTACAATTCAGTTCATTTTCTCAATGATTTGTCTATAAAACATCAGAAAACAGTGGGAAATCACATTATCCTAGGGCACGAGGTGATGTCATCAAATATCTTGTTTTGTCCAACTAACAGTTTAAAACCCCAAATATTCAATATAAGTAATAGAAGACCAAGAAAAGTAGCAAATTGTCATTTGAGAACCTTAAATCATTAAATGTTTGGCATTTGTGCTTAAAGAATGACTTAAATGATTAATTGTTTATTAAAATAGTTGCAGATTGATTTTCTTTTTGATCGATTAATCGTCTAACTGTTGTAGATCTATTTGTTTACCTAACGGGTCTTACTTGATAAAAAAGCATATACGATTTTGTCTCCTTAGGATAGTAAGCTATGGTTACTTTGCACAGCGGCTCCATAAGCAGATTGTCTAAGGCCTGAACAAAAAAAAGACAGCGATGACACAACCTCAACACAGAAACCTTATGACAGTTATATTAGTTAAAACAATAGGACAGGATGCAATCAGCCAACCGGCCTTCCATTCAGACAGTCCTCCCTCAACATCACACTGTTCAATGCAAGTTCTGTCTTCTCTCAATCATGCACCCTAAAACAAAGTACCATTTTTCCTGTTTCCTCCTCATCACATGGGAGGAGAGCAAAAGAAAAAGAGTGCACCGTGGGGGCGAATGCATTCATTCAGCTGGAAGTACAACACACACAGTGTTTGACCACCAGGGTGGATGTTGCACTGCTGACTCTGTCACATGCTGCAGCAGCACGATGGACGTCCAAATCCTAATCAGAGAACTCCTGAGCACAGCAGGCTGTAAGCAGATCAATGTAAGGCTTAAGTATCCAATCTCTATAGAACTAAGAATTGTGCTAAGTACAACAAGCCAACGATGAATAATGAGCGAAAATTCCGCTCTAGCTGAGATTCAGAAGATTGTATAAAGACTTTGGACTTTCTATGGTGGCCCAATAGTGAGACTTTCCTCTATCTGTCCTTCTGAAGTGTCTTTGGCAATTTAATCAAGCCATACAAGAACCAAGAAAGACTCACACCAACCAACCTCTTTACTCCGACTTCCTCCTGAGGAGGACACATGAAAGAAATGCACTAAGGCAGTGGTTCCCAACCTGGGTGTTGGGAATAAAACGTTTTGGTAAACTTTGCTTTTCTTGATCTATTCGGGCCTAATCAATCAATCATGAAAAACAATTACTCTTCAACTGAACTGCACACAGCTCATGAACACGGACCCTTTGAGAAACCACTGCAATATTAGGATGGATATGGTATAATGCATGCAGTCCCACTTTGATAAAACAGTGCATGTACATTTTTCAGCCAATATGAAGTTTCAATTACATAAGTCAGCTGCTCCCATTAGACATGGATGTGAGACTCTGCTCAATCTACTGCTGATAACTGGACAGCAAAGTGTTGAGGGTATAATCATTTCTCCTACTTAGGATAAATGCCAGCCTATTGGTTAGATGAGCTCTAAGTGGTATAACCTTATGCAAGCTGCAATTTTTTATCAATGATATCCGTCAGTCCACACAACTCTTTCAAAAAAACAATTGACGGGTAGAATATGTACAAATACTGGGATACTGACTAGGGACAATAAAATAAGCCTGCTTGCCCTCAAAGGGATAGATATAACTTTGGACCTAGACTTTGTTATCCTATCCTTGTCAGTCTTTCTAAACCACAAAGCAGATCATCTATCTACTGACAAAATATTACTTTGACTGTGGAAATACAACATATTGTATATATATTTGATTGATTGATGATTTTGTAATCAGTGAAAGGGATTGAGTTAAGGTAATACTTCTGTTTCCCTTGTTAAAGGCCAAAATCAAATCGCTGTAAAACCTCAAGTCCAGACAAAAGCTTGTGTCCTTTCATAGTTTAATACCGTCGACAAAGTCACAGCAGGGTGTTCATTTCTTCTCACAGTGAACTAAATTGCATTCTAACTGACTGAACTGAACAATCCCTTAATGTTTTCTTTTTATTCCTGCAGAGGTAAACCAATACTGCTGCAGGTTAAGAATATTTCACATGGACACGGAGCTTTGATCAAATCAAATAGGAACTAAGTGGATATCTGTGTCTATGTCTCATCCAATAGTGAAGAAAAGAAGAGGTAGGACAAGGAGCCATGAACTTTTCTCATCCACTCACCTGAGATTGAAAGCGAAGAACAAATACTAAGAAGACTATTGATAGCTTATTTACTGCTGGCCATGATTTGAATGTGATCTACTACAGTACTTGTGAATGACTCTGTGCCTTTTGTTGCATAGCACTCGCTACTTTCTCTTTGAACTCTACCCTCTTTCCTTGTCAATCGATACATTTTGTAATCAACCGCCGGGGTGTTGACATACTCTTTCTCTTTGAACTCTACCCTCTTTCCTTGTCAATCGATACATTTCATAATCAACCGCTGGGGCATTGACATTTGTTTCACAATATCTTTTCAATCTCTATTCCAATATTCAGCAGTGTACACACATGCATGACCACACGTCACCTGACACATTCTTTCACTCTCATACATGTACAAAGATACAATCTGAATCACACAGATGCAGGTGTTAATCACACACCAGATCAAAAGCTCAGCACGTCCCAATGCTGGCTGAGGCTGGATCAGTCTGTACAGTGTTCACACTGTGATTTTATTCTGGGATGGGGTTTGGAGAGAGGCAGCACATGGGCCCACGACAAGCCAGAGAGAGGAATCAGTCAACTATAATGGCAGAAGCCAAGCAGGCCAGACGTGAGCTCTCGCCAGCTCCGGACTGTAAAGTCTAGCAGTCACAGTCTCACCTGCTGCCCTCACAAGCCCTTGAGGTGACTCGTCGTGGAGTAGTGAATGACCGGGGACTTTGCCTGCTGTAGGTGACTCCAGAAACCATGCTGCTGTGGAGAGGTTTATCATGTCAACGGATGTTTTGCACCTAGTCTAGCTGGAAAATAAATATATTTGCTCAATGTAATTTTCTGAGTATATACCTGCCTTTACAATAAATCTGATTTACTATGTGCATGTTTGATACTTCAGTTATTACATGTATCGCCTTAAATCAGACCAATCAAACTAAGCAGCATTTTCCTCTGCCAATAACATGAGATATAGACATATATATCTGTATGTGTATATTATTTAAGGGATGAGTTGGTCTCTTCCTATTTAGACTTGGCATCCCACCAAAAGCATGGGTGATAGTCAGACTAGGCAAGATCACCAAGCATGAAGACCAGATGGCACCTGTAGCCGAGCTGTGACATGGTGTGAGACAGCTGTGGATGCTTCGCTTACGATTTAAAAATAGAACAGGCAATAGAAAAATGATGCTTTAAAGCCTGGCTCTGTAGCAACTCAGCCACTGAATGCCTCAAACGTGCATTCTCAACAATGTCATTCCCAGTCCTCAGTGCCATACATTCAGTGGCCTAAGTGTTCAGTTTGGAGAGCATACGCCGGTCATTTGAAAATACTAAGAAGAAGGGTCATGGAGGAGCTTCCAGTATGTCCCTCCAATGCCCAAGTTTAATCTCACTAACTTGATCACGGTGAGAGGGTATCACTGGAATGACTGATTTAATCTGAGGTTTCACTCTAAACAGAGGAAACATTTATCCAGTGGTGTAAAAGATTTCTGCAGATTCTAAGATAAGCCCCAAGGAAGAAAGCATTTATAAAAAGGGGTCTGTGTAGTCCAAATGGGAGCACTATTACCCATGAAGATCAAGTGCACGGTTTGTAATGTCACCTCTCTACGGCTGGTTATCTGGCGACCGAGGACCTTGCATTTCGCTTGAATGAAACAACCTTAACAACGTTATCTTGACTTGACTTTTACTACCATTAATTACTCCCATTAGATAAATGTCACACGCGGATTTAGCATGCGGGGTTATGCTGCACATACACGCTCAATGAGCGTCGTTTCTTCTTTGTATTCTAATATTTAAGTCCCCATATTTGTGAAAAACATGTTCGTTGTTAAGTTGAAATGCGTAGTGAGGGCTAGACGTCAACGTTACAACTTACAATCGCCTTTTAATTGCCTTACCAGAGAAGTACCAGAGTCCTCATCCAACTCCAAATATCACCACACAGATCTTGCCTCCGCTTGCAGTGTCTTCCAGCCTCTGTCCCGCTACGTCCGCCCGCCTTCCCTCCAAACTGCGTTAATGTCATGTGTTTTTTCCACTAAATTGTAATCGTAATCTTCTCAAAAGTGGGATGTGAAGAGAGCCCAGGTTCCGCCTACCGCATGCACAGCGACCCCAATCAAATTATTGTTGTGTGTATGTTGCGAAGCCAGCGCGCGCAGGGACACGAGAGCCCCCTATTTGGCACGCGCCTTTTTAATCGTCTGGAAATGATGACCTGAATGATTGATATCGTCGGTCGGTTAAAGGGTCATCCCCGCTGCTTTTAACTTGTTGGAAATGTAACACAGGGATAGTGGCGGGGTAAATTCCATGTTCATGGATTTATCGTCGTGCTTGAGCGCGCATTATGAGACAATGAGATAGCGAGTGGTCGCGAGGAGACCACACGCATCATGCATTTATTTAATCTACTCGATTGTTTCCCTTTAAATTCCTTCCAAACATATAACTCATGCGGGCCTTTAAGGAAAATCGAACCAATTGCAATGCTATTTTTTGACACGCAATCAACAACGTAAACAGCTGCCTGAGCCATGTGCCACAAAAGCTCACTGTTGCTTACGCACATATACGCACGCTCCTTTTCTAGGTCATCGGTGGTAGCGCGTTTTGATGTCACATCGCTCCAGGGATCGTCTCTTTTCTCTCTGCTCTAGCTCTGTTCAAGCGAGGAAGACACACACCTGCAGTCAGATTAGATCAGGTTCCCTCATCCTGTGAACCTTCATCTGTATTCATGTATGGCGGGCACATTTTCTATAGAAAATAAGGCATTAAATACCCAACCACCCAACCTGCGTACAAACACGCGCATGTACACAGCCTACCTGTATTTGCAAACATGCATTATCTTTTCCCCAATGCATTTACAATCATGAGACATTTTACACTTTCTCTCACAAATGGCATTCTGTCATTTCACCCCAGAATGAACCAGAAAGCACAATTTCCTTTGAAGCTGTGGCAGTAAACCTGACCTTGTGGAAAACAGAGGACATTTAACCTCTGGGACATATAAGCTCAGCATCGGCTCTGAGGTTGACACAGTGGGGAATGGCTTCACATAGAGGAAAGGGCCAGAGATGCTGAGAAAGTGGCTGGTGCATCCCAGGGGTCAGCAGAGGAGCTCAACAGATGTATGTTAATAGTTCAAAGACAGAATCTCAAGTGCATTTGCTTTAATCTATGGTTTCATTTTAAGAACACTGTCCTCTGGTTGTTCCTATTCCTGTTCACAAATAACACATTGGTATGCTAAGTTAAGCGCTGTCAACTAATGAGGAGAGGGTAAATGCAAAGGACATCTGGCAACTGGTTCTGGAGGCAAAGCGTTTTCATTCAGCTGTATGAACTCCCCCTGTTCTTTCTTCTTTTAATGGTGTGTACCAGTCTCACCTTGCCTCACCTATCTGTCAGCTTAAAAGGTGATGCATGCATAGTGCTCCAGAGTACTTTCTGACTGCCAAGATCACTGCACAGCAAGGTGTAACCATAGAAACAGGGTGTACAAAAGGTCTGCCACAGCACAAGTTAGATGACCACTTAGCAGAGCTGTTAAATGACTAATGAAGTATGGCAGCAATTAATGTATTAATGTATTTTAGCTCACAAATGACATTCATATGTCAGGGTCCTCTGAGCCTATTACTGGTAATTTAAGTAGCTTACTACACTGAACCCATTGCACAAAATACTTATTCCAGATAGTAATACATGGTTGTTCTAATGTTATTCACACACAAAAACATATCAAAACAAAAAGAAATAGAAACGTCTACAGTCATGCTAGTGGTTCTGTCAGGCTGCAGCCTAATTTGGCACAAAGCTTTGAGCTAAATCATAAAGTCACCTTGCTAACATGCTCCCAATTCTTTTTTTGCCAACCTGCTCCCAATTACAATGGTAGCACGTTGATGTCTAGCAGGTATAATGTTGACCATGGTAACCATCTTGGTTTAGCATGTTAGCATGCTAACATTTGCTACACAGCTCTAAACACAGAGGCTGCTGAGGCTAATTGGAAATTCATTAGTTAAAAAGCCAAAGTATTGAAGAAACTGATTTTGTTTTCTGTTTTAGTTTTGGAGTTATTTTAATCTGGACCAAAATGGTGGATTGACTGACCGACCAGGAAAACAAAAGGTAAATGGAAATAACTTGCAGTTAGTTGGCAGGAGATTGTTAATGTGCATAATGATCAGACAGATTCTTCTTTTACCCTATGAAACTAACAACCTAGTATAATTTATACAGAATAATACAGATTAAGTAAGACATTAACATTTAATGAGGACCTTGTTCGATACATGATAATTTCAATGGCACTTTCACTATTTTGAACATAATTTTATTACTGTTATTTTTGACAACACAGTCTTTTAGTCACAAAAACTCATTAAGATTTATTGATCAAAAGCTGTTTCATTCTTGCTCTCATGAAAAGACGTATTCATAAAGAAAGGGTTAAGTCACCTTTGTACAATCTGCAATACACACACTATTGTACCCGGTGCATTACACCAAGAAAGCAGTACAGCCTTTGTAACAGCTTTGAATGGATTTCTGAAAACAATGGTGTCTGTGACTTCTAGGAGGTCAGGAAAACCTGCATAACAATATAAGACCTTATGACTTTGGTGACTGTAAATAAGTGGATGTAGACCTTTCAAAGGCAGGTCTAGAAAAATTGAACAAAATACAATTTGCCAACTATTTTTAAACAGTTTAAAATTACCCTGCACCCTAACAAAAAAGTGTCTCTATAATCTTCACTTGATAACTTTCAATGAGATCTTTTTTTTTTTTTTAATGAGGTAAAATGAGGTTCCAAGGAGCTCCCTCACAAGTTTGGACTATTTTTGATTTGTGGCCTCCTGTCCATCCTCCACAGCCCCACAGCCCACACCATCTAGATAATTAGGAGAAACAGGGAGAAAAGATGTCATCATAGACCACTAAACCCATTCAGTTTATTTTGCTGAGCCCTGCTGGATGATGCTGCAATCAAACTCAATTAAGGTCAATCTTCTAGTGCATTCATCATTTATGGAAGAAATGCCAGTCACCATGTGATTATCCATGGCCCACTCATGGATGAGCAAGAAATAGCCATGCTGTAGAAATGATGTGGTTATGCAATTACCTGAGAGCTGGGGTTTCAGTGAGAAGGTGCTTTATGTAGGACCATAGGCAGTTTGGTGAAGGTTTATTAATGCCTTGTGAACTGAGTGTGATGGTGATTCATAGTCATGCTGTGTGAACATCAGTTTACACTGACAACACTTGACACGGTGCCTTGGGAGGTACAGGCATGAGTCAGTTTGTAGGTGTTAAAGAAAATTACATGCCTGCTCAGTTGATCAGGTTTGTTTACATGAATACAATTAATAAATAAGAAGGAGGAGAGGAATATGATCCATATTAAATATGTACAACAGTTGTTTCATTTTTAGTCTACATCATCAGCATTGGTTTCCCTTCATGTGGGTTAGGTTATTTAGATGTAGAATAATGTTTTATAACCATATACTGTATACATTTTTTTGTAACATTTGTGATTTTTAAAAATAGAAATAATATTCTGTGCAAACAAACCCAGCTAGCCACTAGCTTATTCCGGAGTTATAATTTCACTTTAAGTCTTTAAGTTAAGCATGACAGTTCTTTCTTAACCTTGGGAAATTGTAGTTTTACAATCCCAATTTAAGGTTTACTTACTAGATTATTTTACGGAGCTTTCAACCATATAACACTGCCTTCATCAGCAGATATAAATATTTAAACTGCCATGGAAATGGATCCTTTGACATGTAAGGTGTCATGCAAAAGCACCATTTAGGGAGAAAAAAAATTCCTCTAATTTAATTTTACAGAAGACGATTTCATTTGAACTTCAGCACCAATAGGACACATCAGTTGAAAACAAAATGGCATTGTTATTATTGTTACATAATGACGCAGCAAGTTTGAGTAATCAGGGAGTTTCTGAAGCATTTATCAAGAGGAGACATCTGTCATACTAGGGGGACGATGTTTGTTATTATCGCCAGACTTCAATCATCTGAGAAAGTTTTTACAGAAGAAGTTCACAAAGTGTCCCCTCTCCTACACACATAAACACATACTTGGGCGGCCACCTGCCCATCCTCCTCTTTTGCCATCAAAGAGCCTGCACTCTAGCGCACATGTGCGAACACACACACACACACACACACACACAGAAATCCTGAGCATTATTCCTCTCTGCGGGAGGAATTCCCTGAAGGAGCATGTCTAGCCCTTTCAGGAGGGAGCAGAAACATCGAGGCCCAAAGAGGGAAGATGGTCAGGGCGAAATGGAGTATAAAGATGAAGAAAAAGACATTCTAGAATAAATGTTTGGCTTAGCTTTCAATGTAAATTATTTCTCCCTTACACATGGACTAAAACTTTTACATTGTTGACATTTCTTCTGGTGATAAAATATTCTACTGTGGTTTTGTGTTTGCCATGGTTAGCATGAAGTTCATTAACAAAGAAATTTGGGAATTTTAATTTAATGTGGACCTTGCTCCAATCAGTGGTAAATTCAAATTATCATTGATTTGAACAAGTTTTTGTTATAGTATCACTATCACAATAAAAATCATTTTGAGGTGTGAGTCCACCACTCGGTCCAGGCTGAAATATCTCAACAACTATTGGATGGATTGGCATTCGATTTGGTACAGACATTCATAGTCCACAGAGGATAAAGTCTATTCATCCATGCAATTAAAGTTTGATCATCAAAACAACACTTATATCTTGAGAATACATCATTAGTTTGACTATCAATGTAAAAAAAAAAAAAAACCCTGATGGTTAATAACATTCAGGCTCAAACTTGACTCGATGGTATCACAACGTTGTCTTAAGGGCCTCATGGGAGAAATATTCCAAACATTTTTGGAATAATGAGTAAACAAAGTAGAAATACCTCATTTTATGAATTCTGAGATTTTATAAAGACATCTAAACTATTTCTAAATTAATGTGTGGCTCATAAGTTCCTCAGTTATTGAATTCAGTTGTCTCCTGTTTGGACAGCTGGCCAGAGTTTTCAGGGACTTGCCTGCATGAAACACGTGCATTACCAGTGTGGGTTCTTCTGTTTGTCATTTGTTTTCCGAGTATAGTACTTAGATGTATTTCCTTTTAGATCCCAGAGGAAAGGAACACAAACATTTCAGATGTAGACAAACACAACACTGTACAGCATGTCCTTTGGATCAGTGTGGCTTCTCCATGAAAAGCTTCCCTGTTTACATGGACAACATTGACTTAATTCACAGCAAATATTTGTTATAGGGACTTTATCAGATGGTGTAACATTATTATAATAGCAGATAATGGACAGAGGTTCCTTAAGTTCATGCCCAAATGCCCAATTGTTTTTGTCATAACCTTCTCCTTGTCATACTTGTCACATGTGACAATTTCTTTCCAGTTTTCTGCAGCTTGCCTTATGATGCACTTCTTGTTTTTTTTTGTCACTGCTCGTCATGTTTTAACAAAATGTATTATCCCATTTATTTCCACATAACATTGCTTCCACTAAGTCAGGGACATAACACTTTGTGTGTAACTTCAGCCATTTCAGATCTTTCTGCGTGTTTTCTATGTCAATGTAGACAGCAAGATTGAGTTAGAGAGTCTGCTATAGGGGTGAAATGTAAAAGGCAAGACATAATGCTAACTTGGTGAGGCAAAATCCCATTATTTAAGTGATCTAACCTGCTGAAGTGTGGCACAGTAACGCATGACAAAAGCAGGGATATAAGGCCTGTTCGATATGATTGAACTTAAATTTCTCTGACTAAAAGTGCATTTGCTGAAATCCTATTTATATAACATTATCTATACATTTGGGGCATGGTGTACATGCCAACCTCATCCTTTCAAAATTGTATTCAGTGTGGCCACTGACTGTGTTATGTAAAATGGCTTAGTCAACTGACACAGATTCTGGAAAGCTGAGCCACTGCCACTGCCATAGTGAAAACTAAGTATGCATTATAAAGTGTCCCTGTGAGACAGTGAGCACAGTTAATTTTGTGCTGAGTTATTAATCAACAGGAAGATCAAAGCTGTCAATGTGCTACTACAAGGTTAGTTACGCTGCACTGTTTGGCTGTCACTCAAGAGGAGACCTGGGTGAGCTCTGGCATCCTGCCTTTCCGTGCCACCTGTCCTGGTATGACGCACAAGATCCTGATTGAAGCGAAAGGGGAGGCTTTCTTCAGGAAAAACAAATGGAGAGGTTTTAAATTACCCGGAAGCTGTACCATTGTAACAGTTGTATTATGAACCAACACCAGTGATGTTAATCTCCCACTACCCTGTGCTCAACAGCAGTGATGACATCATCATTTCACTGTAAGACAGGCAGTGTGAGGGAGGCTGCTGTACAGATATAAAACTACAATCAAAGCAAGATGGATAAAAGATTTGATATGACAAGCAATTATACATAAAAGGCGCTCAAATTATCAGCATAAATCATCAAAAAGTGAGTTTTGGAATCAAATATTTTCTAGATAAATGTTTGTAACCAGAAGGAACATTTTTATGGATTCTTTGTAATGTTTCTGCCTTTTTTTAAATCTTTAATAGTGACAGGCTGAAGAAATTTCTTCCCTTAGCTACGGGGATGAGAGTGAATTTATGCATTTAAAACACCAGGAAATAAAACAGGGACAACGCAAGTCATTATTATATAATTAGCTCTATAATAACATCTCTCAAGTCAAAACCCCACTTTGGACATAGTCATAAGAGAGTTAAAGAATTAGGAACACACAGCCATTAAGGTGGCAGGAGCTACTGTGCTGTATGGTATCTTAGTGGCTTCACATACTAGTCTATCCTCAAGCTAGCTCTCAGTTCTTCAAGGAAATAGCAGAGAGATGGAATGAGCACGAACATAACAAAGATTTTGTGGGGCATCTTCCAAATCACTGGCATTCCACATGAAGCGAGAGCTGATGAAACATGTCAGCCATTAAGCCTCAGGAAAGAGGATATGAAGGCAGCCAATAGAGGGTCTGGCAGAAATAATGGACAGCATATCCAGTGGTGGCTGTGATGGAGATTCAGCATGACCAGAGAATAAGTATCAGTCCGGTATCGTTCCAGCTTTTGTATGATGAACCCGTACTATATTCATACCAAATTGAATAAGCATTTCAAACTAGCCTGTGCAGCAGTTAGACTCAATTATGGATGTATTGGATCACTCAAGACCACAGATAACAAGAGGTTCCAGGCTGGAGGACCTTTATGTTCATTATGTTTAAATTTTATATAATTTGACAGCTGGGTACAGTTACAGTAAACTATTTTCTTAAAGCACAACTATGCATGGGTGCTAGCTGTGGCTGAAGCTGTAAGGGATGTCTAAGGGATACTATCTCCAGTTCTGAGCCTACATATCCAAGTCATTAAAGAAACTCAGGATGCAGATTCGTGCCATGAAATCAACATGCAACTCCGTGGCCTCCGTGAGCTGCATGTTGATTAAAAACGGTGTGGTCCATTTTCTATTATGTTATTCTTTTCATAACAAGACTTTTCCGGTAAAGAGAAAAAACATTTTGCAGATAAGTAATGTTAAGTACAATGGTCTGGTTTAATTGTCACATTGATTCTTTAGATTTTCACAGAAACAAAACCTCAGCAGGTCCACTTAATTTTATGTACAAATACTATACAATTTACATGTTCATTCAACTGAAAACATATAGCTAGCTATATAAAACAAAGCTACATTTTATATACAAAGAGAAGATAGAAATTACAGTTTGAGTGATGCGGCAGGGAAATCAACCTTTTACAGTAGGGTCACTTTTACTTGGCCACAAAATTCATATTTATGATTGTGTATGTATGTATGATTACTTTTCTCTCTCCAGTTCACTCTATCTCACTGAAGCGTGCAAACATGGCCTTACGAACCGCATCCTTGTAGGTGTCAGATGCTGAGAGTTCATATGAGCTTCCTTTAATACCCAATCCCGTGCCCTTGGTCCTTAATGAAGCCTATGGGGGAAAGACGGTTATTAGATGAGACAGATTGGACGCAGGTAGTCCTCAGATAACAGTGCTAATTGCTTTGGAAGTGAAAAAGAACATATTATCATGCATACTCCCATCTGTTAGGAGCTGGTAGGGAGATGAGTGTTATTTTGAAGTAAAATTGAAAACAAAAATTGTTGTTGGCCTCCTCACCGAGATGGGAGCGGTGATGCCCTGTTGGTGTCGCCCCAGACCTTTGCCTTCCTGCCAGCCCATCGCTTGCAACATTTTGTTCCCGATGTTATCACTTGTAAGGCCATCTTTGGTGGGCTGTTCGTAGTTTCTGTTAGAGGTGAATGACAGGGGATGTTAAAAAAGGAAAATTCGGAAATTTCACAAATGTTTGCAGTGAGATTTAATTCTTATACTTACACTGTTGGGGCTGGTGGTTGATAGAATTTCTTTCTAGGTGCAGGAGGTTCAGGAACGCCATACTTCTCCCTTCGTTCTGCAGCTCTGTCTCTGTATTTCAGCTTTTAAAATGACCATGAAACTTTATTCAAGGTGTCCTCATTGCAACAACGACAAAAATCACTGATATGGATGTAAATTCTTGAGCCAAATACCTCTGTTTCTTTTCTCTCCAGCTCCTCCAGCTCAGCTTCTGTGAGTTTTGATCTTCTTTGAATTTCCAGGTTTTGCTTAAACAATTGAAAGCAACTTCAATTGCTCACATATACATTATATTCAAGACAGTATAAGATCAATACGTGTCCTTTCCATTTTGCATTGAAGCTTTATAGGTTGAACAGATGGCAGCGGCCAGAATATTCTAAGCTACTTGCAGATTAAACGCCCGCTGTTTTCCCATCCTCACCTTGTGAAGGTCTGAGAGCTGCTGGTGACGCAGCAGAGCATCCTTGGTGGGGAACTGCCGTCGACACAGCAGACAAACCCTCCTATTCCAGTCGGTTATTTTTCCATCTTCATCCGCTGCTCTATCTGAGCCACCCTCCTCTGGGTCACTGTCTCCATTGTAAGCAGCAACCAGACCACTCTGCAATATGAAAATGCATAAAGGGCCAAGTGTTATGGGATTTATTTATCATTAATATTGTAGAGTGAGGAAATAAAGGCAAAAGCACAAACAAACCTTAGCTGAGGTCTCCTGCTCTGTGATCTTGAATTGTTCCGTCATTAAAGATGGCATCTCAAAACCTCCTATTTGCTAAAAAGGAAGCAACTAAATCTCATCAACAAATAACACATGTAAGCTATATTATTACACGATTGTCCACAACACAAAGGACGGTCCCTTACTCTATGTTCGTTATTAATAAAAAGCTACTGGTTTGAAGCCATTGGTTAAGTTCTTATTCACACACACAAACTTTAATGAAAATTATGAATTTGAATGACTTCCCAGTTAGACCTCTCTGTTTATATTAGTACGGTTTCAAGTATGCTATGACACTAATCCAATGCAAAACATACTTAGGCTTAGTAGTGACTGCTAAATACCTTTTTCTCAAAGAGGAAGAAACCTGCGTCGGCAGCTGCAGACTCTCTCCTCTCTTCCTCCTTGGATGGTCCAAGGAAACTGCTCTTAAAACTTTCTTTTTGCTTATTTAAGGATTTCGCCCAACGCTCCATGTCCTTTGCGATCTGCAATTGTATTAACAGCCAGTGTAGATATTTAAATGACAAGATATGAGGCACACAGAAAATAAACGTATTTTAAAGTAGCATTTACCTGCTGTGCAGACTTGCTTTTGGGCTTTTCTTTTTTCTCTTTGGGCTCCTCACTGTTTGGGGCTGAGGAGCTGTTCGCTGACACCTGTTCTGTGCTCGTGTCGGATTTAGCTGGTGCAGGGATGTACGTCTCCTTCTCACTGTCCCAGAAGAGGTACTGCTGAGTCTCCGAGTTATAGTAGTACTATTCATAATAAGCGCAAGAAAAACTGTATAAACTGTTTTGGATAAAATAAATGACATACAAATACATAGTGTTTGGCAGTATATTCTGCACATATAGTAAGACCACAGGGAACGTACTTGGCTGCTGGGATCATAGTACAGGCCGGTCTGTGGATCGTAATAGTAACCTGAAGACTCATCATACTGGTATGTGGAGGTGTGAGGGGCAGCTTCAGATACAAAAAGAGGCAACAAAACATGTTTTACAAATCACATAAAATGAATCTAAGGTCGATCTATTAATTCATGTGCAGAGGAGTCATTGTGTAGCTAACTGATCTCACCTGTTGTGTTAGCAGTTGGGAAAGCACAGACAACAGTTGCAACAGTGGCAGCTGCTGGTGTTAGCAGTGGTGCAGTGCAAACTCTAGCAGTCTGTTGTGCTGCATCAACAGCCATCACTAACTGATGTGACTGAGAGTGAGGAGGGGGGGAAAAAAAATCATGAATTACCTTTTACAGCCACCAAACAACACCACAGTTATAAATTAGTAGTTGTGTTTGAAGTACATAAATGCCATGGTAATACACGGTCTACCTGTATGGCAGGCTGGCTGATAATAACAGGTTGGTAAACCTGAGCCGTCGGGGATATGACCACACCTGCAGCTGCAGGGATCAACGTCTTTATTCCTGGAGGAGCTAAAAACAGTTGGTAATGATGGATTAGCGACCCCAGCCTTAGTATAAATATCATTCACAATATCTCTGAGTGAATGACACCTCCTATTACCTCCAAGTAATCCATCTCCAACAGCAGGAGCCAATGCTTCAGGCTGCTGCTGCCACACTTGATAACTCTGTCCCTACATCACAGGGAAAAAAATAGTATGTCAATCACTGGGCTTTCTCGTTGTAGTCACTGTCATAATAAGGTAGACTGTGAACTGACCTGTGTTTGCTGTGCATAGCCCTCTGGAAGAGCAATATAACCAGAGGTGGTACCTGAACCTTGCTGTAACTACAGCAATGTACAGAGATGAGAGCAAAGTCAGTAACAACACACAAGAACCCTAATTAAAACATGCCAAGTTGCATTTGCAACTGAGTCAATATCTTGCAAATAAATGTGTAAAATCAGTTAACCTTTAAACCCATAATATTAAAATTTGCATGACTCCTTGTAAGTCAATGTTTTTAACACCGACGACCCGTCTGAGAACTAACACCCCGCTTTGCAGCTTTTTTGTAGCTTCCTGGTCGTTTCATCTCATTACTTTGATTCACTAGTTCAAAAGGTTTAGGTCCCTCTGATCCCCCCATATAAAACTGTGGACAGCAGAGAAAACAAACTTCCACAAGCTAATTGTGTGCTGGGTTTTTTTCTCGATCATTATAACAGCAAACATTTTACATTATAGGGAATCATTTGAGATGGCATCCCTGCAAGGATGTATGAAATAATACACATAACCATCTTCGGTCTTGATAAATCACAATAAAAACACAAATATATCTGCATACTCGTGCCAAAACACCACAGTCCTTGGAAAAAAATAAAAATAAATCACTAAAATGCTTTTCCCCCCAGTGGCGCACACATTTGTTTGTACTCATACCACCTTTTAGCAGGTCAGGCCACAAGTGTTGTCACACAGTAATGTCACACCACTTAGTTCAGGGAATTTTAAGTGCAACAAATTCAAATTACTTAGAAATACGGAGCAGCACAAGTAAAACCCTGATACCTGGCTGGATGACCACTGAGCGGCAGCAATGGCTGTGCTGGCAACAGAAAGAGCACTTGCTCGGATCCCATCAGGCTGCGCTGAGTCTCTGGAAAGGACACATTTTGCAGCTCAAGCAGAATGAAAATGAGCCCTTAATTTGCTTTAACTATTCTTGCATTTGAATACGGAACCTGCCTGCAGGATTAAATAGGCAACTTTCAGCAAAATGTGAATTTTATAATAAGTGAACACATTTTAATTTAATTTTTAGTGCAAAACAAATTAATAAAAAAAACTATACTATGTGAGGATAAAACTGGTGCAGTTCACACAGTGGGGATCCAAAAGAGCTTATATTCTATTAATAGTAAGCTGAATAAAACGGTATGTGTGTATGATGATGACTCACTTCCTAGCACTCTTGGCATAATCCACACCAATTGTTTTTCCATCCAGTTTTAGAGGTGGCTGAAGGCTCTGGAGAATGGTGAGCAGCTGAGAAGCCTCCTATACAGCAAGTGAAGATGCAAGATTGTCGCACGTGTGTACACCCCCAGAACAAACATACTGACTTATATATTATGACTACATATTGGCTACAGAAATAACATACCAAGGGAGATGAGAGCTGAACAAAGGCAAAGCCTCTATTCTGTCCTGTTTGCTTGTCTTTGATGAGGCGGATGTTGCCCGCTGACAGGTTGGCATAGGGGGCCAATATGGTCAAAATCCCATCAACAGTTGAAAGAGGGGCAATGTTTCTCAAAATTATTGCTGTAAACAAAAACAAAAAAAGCATTCATGAATAAATGTAGAAATGTTTACTGGACGAACGTACTATTTGAGTATGTGGTGAAAAGATACTCACTGTCTCCATTGTAATCTCCTGGCTGTTGAGACTCAGTATTTAAACCATTCAGTCCTGGTGACTCCCCATCTGTACTCAGCAATGACAAAGTAGAGTGACACATAGGTTACAATTACTCAGTGCAAGCCACTAAAATAGAACGGGACACAGTGGAAGGTACACACTTACTGAGAAAAACACAAATTATACTTTTGGTTTGTTGAAAGTAACAACTCACCAACTTTGGCTGCTCCACACCTGAAACACTTCAGTCTCTTCCGGAAATTGTACAGACCACACTGTGATAAGACAATGACAATGTTATAGTCTTTTTTTTTAAAGAAAAAGGAAAAAAAAGAGAGAAATATAAACTCGTCGTACTAGCATGACCGTTACAGCCTATGTTCAGTCCATGTGCAACAGACCTCTAGGTGAAACCTATAAAAGCTAGTACATGTGCTGTATATATTAAGGTTCTTTCTTTTCTTCTTTTGACTGAGAAAACTGTGCAAGAATTCCAATGTGCTTGTACTCTGTACTGGTGCAAAAGGCAAATAGTTACTCTAACTATAGTAGTTAGAAATTACACTCACTGCATTGCAAAGCCAGTTTTCAAACTTCTGTCTCCTGTTGCTGTAGTGCACCGCAATGCTTTTCCCCTGGATCACCAACTTATTCTGCAAAGTCAAAAGCAACCAGTTATTTCAAATTCCAAAGAGAAGAGTGAGAGCAGCTGGAACGGGAAGAGTGGCTACACTCTTAGCTGCTTAGGTAGAGTGTCTCAGGTAGTGCAAGGGAACAGAGGTAGAAAGTGAAGTTCAGAGAGAAAGCTGCAGTTCTGTGTACGAGGGAATGAGTTCTCAGAAAAAACAAAATTGTTGCGGTGGTTTGGGATCGGAGTGCTGCCAGCTCGTCCTTGTCTCACTCCAGTCTTCGGATTTTAAATGGAGATGAGAAACTATCCAAGTGACTGAGCTGGAGCAGAATGTGTTTTGGAACCAACGTATAGTCAGGACTGATCAACTACTCGGATTCTGGAAACAGGAAGTATACTTTCATAAGGAGAGGCAAAAGGCTTATTTAGCTTGAAGGGATTACTTTGCTGATTTTAAACCAGCTCTGTGTCATCTTTGTGTGGGCAGCAGGTTTAGCTGAACAGTGTTTGGCTTCCCTCCGTGGCACCAGTGCACGCAGCAGCAGAGCAGCGAAGGTCTGCCGATCCGGTGGATCTCTGCAGAGGCCCACTGCTCTGCGCCACGGAGGGAAGCCAAACACCGTTCATCTAAAACACACTGCCGACATTGCCATGACACAGAGCTGGATTTAAATCAGCAAAATCTCTCTTTAAGGTCCTAAACATTTTCTGCATAGCACCTTGGTTAATATTTGAAACAGAACAGACAAAAGATTTCATTGCATTTCCAAAAGCAAAATCATTTATACTGTTATTCAACACTGAACTCACAACCTACAGTAAACTAAGCAGTTGAGAGGCTATTTTGTCTGAAAAAGCTGCTGTAAACTAAATGAATCAGCCAAGTGTGTGATATCAAAGAAAATTACCAGATATCACAGTTTTGTGTGACCAAGGTTATTATACAGTCCTGCAACTAAATACCAACAGTTTTTAGCTCTGTATATGTAATATAAATGCACAACTTTCAATGATCATGGTCATGTATCGGTTAATTGGGGCTCTAATCTCCAAGAATAACTCTAAACTTGGTGATTGTTGAGGCAACCTGATTGGTCTCCATCCATCGGGTAGAATCTTGCAAGTGATAAAACTCCACGAAGGCGAAACCTCGGCTTATACCTAGAGACAGCATTCAAATATAGACGGGATGCGTGTTAGTTAGAATGCTTTGGTGCAACATTCAAACTCACAATGGGCTTGTACAGTCCAATTCAAATCAAAACGGAGGTGGGGAGGGTGCTTACAAGGTCAAGGGGATGGTGGTAGAGTTTGTTTACCATAACATGTAATGTCTGCACATAAATGGTAGAGGAATAGTAGATACAGTTACCTCCTTACCTGGTGATATCAAAACCGATCTATGTGACACAAAGCATCCTCTGACAATTGTAATGAGGCTTTTTTCAGGGATGGCAATAAAACAGGTAAAGTGGGTTGTAAGACAGAGCTTGGAAGTGAATGTGAGACACTCAACACTCACCTGTCCTTTTCTTCATCAAGCGAATGTCCACAGGCTGGGGGCCCTGCAGCTGCTCGAGCGCTGAGCGGATCTGGAGAATTGAGGAAGAGGTCAGATTCATCTGAATACAACTACTGTTCTTTTTCCACCGTTCTGCCTAGCACAACATTTCACAATCAAGTTTTAATAACATACGGCTAACACTTTTTCAGAATGTATACCATTTCTCAATTTTTAGAAATGGTCAGCTGCCTCTTTCTTCCTAATGTAGTGAGGTCACAAAAAAGCAGCTGACATTGTTTGCACGCCTGTAACAAATTCCAACTTCCTCAACTATACAAACTGCCTCAACAAACCCTCAGAACAACAAATAGCTGTTTGATGGAAGATTGTCATGCCAGCCCAAGTGTTTTTATTAATAATAATTAAAAAAAAAAATGTGGTCAACAAATGAGACGGATCAATGCAGAAGCTGCATCAGATTTTTACAATTTACACTTATTTCCATTTCAAAAGAATCTCAGGGGTGGCTGATTTCTGCACCCTAACTTTACACCCATTCCAGGTCAGTTTACAAATTTGAACTTTGCTCTAAAGGCTGACAGCCTGCCTCTCTCTGCCTCTACAGTATACCACCACACTCTTCACAAGGGATTCGCTGTTCCGTTTAACCAGAAGGCAACAGCTCTGCTTATCTCGCTACACTCAGTGTGGCTTTATCCTTAAAAAGCATCAGTGAGACTCAGTAAGACTTGTGAGCTTACATCATCCTCTGTGACATGAAGAGAGAGACCCCTCAGCATGATAGTCTTGCTTTCCTCCTCCTGCTCCATTTTGAAGTCCTGGTCTGGATAATCCCCATCATATTCATCATCGGATCGGTCACTATTGCGTCGTTTTCTGCCCCTCTGCTGCAAAATAATGCCGTTATTAAATTTAGAACTAAGATGTTTTGTATTTTTCTGTTACAGGTGTGAAAGTAATATTAGCTCACAAAGGTATTCCTTAATATTCACCTCTGGACTGTCTCGGTCTCTACGCTCCTCAAAGCGCTCTCTGTGTCTATCATCACCCCGTAGTCGATCATAATCCTTCTCAACATCTCTACTTCGTCTTTCATGCCATTCTGGGTCATCTCTCCTCCCGTCTGAACCATATCTTCCACTACGCTCACCCCGACTAAGCCTGAAAAAAGAAAATAAGTGTCAGTGCGAATAGAATGAATATGTGTCCCTACCATATTGGATTTTGTTCATCTTACCTTTTATCTACTCCCATGGTTTGAATGTAGAGGAGACACGTTTGAACAAGGAACTCTGTAGAAAAATCAAAAGATTTTATTAGTAGGGCTGGGCGATATTGAGAAAATCAAATATCACGATATTTTTGACCAAATACCTCGATATCGATACCGCAACGATATTGTAGTGTTGACTATTGGTGCTTTCACAAAATATTTACAGAATGAGATCTTTCATAAATAATCATCAGTAATGTGGATATAATGACTAAGTGGGTAAAGGCAAATAATAGAACCGTTACAACAGTCTGGTAAGGTTTTTTTTTTGTTGTTGTTTTTTAAGATTCTTTTTTGGGCATTTTCAGCCTTTGTTTTGATAGGACAGCAGAAGACATGAAATGGGAGAGAGAGGGGGGATTGACATGCAGCAAAGGGCCGCAGGTCGGAGTCGAACCCGGGCCCGCTGCGCCGAAGAGTAAACCTCTATATATATGGGCACCTGCTCTACCAACTGAGCTATCCGGGTGCCCAACAGTCTGATAAGTTCAGAAAATGACATCACTTTACTGTAATGCAGCCTTTAAAACCAGGAAAAGACAACAATTATGCCATATTACAATATCCAAAATCTAAGACGATATCTAGTGTCATATCACGATATCGATATAATATCGATATATTGCCCAGCTCTATTTATTAGCCATTAAATCACTATCAAAAATATCTGTCAGCAGGTGTTTAACATCACCCAGGGAAAACCTCACAGATATTGATATTAAATTTGATTTGATAGGGACGACGCAATTTAACATAGTTCCAATACAAAGCATGAAACTGAGGTGCTGCACGGAGAGTTCAAAGCTATTGCTAATTTTCAACTCTTGTACGTAGTTGGGCTTTTACAAGTACGGTGTAATTCAAATATTCAGCTTTTAAATATCTTACAACCACAATACACTACCTTATGATTGGAATTGATCTGATTTGTTTTAACTGTACGTTAAGAACCAAATTTGAAATGAATACTTTGTAATATGAATTTACTTACAGAAATAAAAAAAAATAGGTGCTAAGGGATAAAGGCCTAATTTGAAACGACTGACAGAAATATGCCACACTGTTTCAGAGGTGAACTGTAACTGGTCTACGTTTAACGCTCAGATCGGAATGCTTTCCAGCGATAACCCTGCTGAAACAAACGGGCCTTTGCTAACACTGCAAGCAGACCGGTTTAGCTTAAAGCGCGATTGACGTTAGCTTTAACTAGCTTAGCGTTAAATAACTTATTTTACGTTAGCCGAAACAACAAATATAAAATTCGTATTCGTTCGTGTTACATACCGTTTTAATAACACAGACTGCTGCATCTGATAGTCAGTGATAATAGAATGTTTCTGGGTTTTTCTTGAAGTGTTTTTCTGTTCTTCCGGTCAGCAGAAGAGTCTCCTTCTTCCCTGTTTTAGGACTGATAGCAAACAGATTCATTACGCATTACCGCCACCGATTGATTGGGAGGACACAGTGAACAAATAAGCCAATAATAAAGCTCTGTATTCCTGTGAAATGACCGTAGGTGTCTTTTACAGTGGGGATGCTGTGGACATATCCCCACCACTTTTTTCAAATTTGTTGAAAATGTTCGGAAAACTAGAACACAGAATACGATATGTGGAATAGGCTTATGTTTTGAATGTGCAGAAAGTTTTCAACCTGAGCAGAACTCTTGCTGAAACACATCTGCTATTAAAGTCCAAGGGTTTATAAACGAATTACTGCATGAGGTAACGTTATCATGCATTTAATGTATCACTGATTAAAGACGTTACTCCAAACAAAAGACACAAAATAGGAGGGAAGAGTAAATCATGCCTGCATGTGTTGACTCAGCAGGGATAACATTAAATGAGAAAGATTGATCTACGGGAGTAAACAGAATGTCCGAGAGCCTTATTACGCATTATATTTTTATATTTTGAATTGTCATAGGGCTTGCATTTTGTGTTTTTCTATATATAGACTAAATAAAGACATTTCCACTATACATTTTAGCATACAAATTCCCAGAAGGAAAGCAGGAAAGACATTTTCACAGATGTAAACATAAACATTCTATGGCCCCTGTCGGTACACGATCCGTTCTGCCTGCACGATCCGTTCTGCACATGCGCAAGATAATACTGTTTTACGTATCCATACGACCTGCACGATCTGTTCCACGCTAGCCTATGGCTAGCCTCCACCGGGAAGCTAACGTTAGTTTAGCTAACAGCTAATTCGGCTAACCGCTAGCTGACAGCTAGATTCAGTCTAAAATAACGTTAACTCAAACGTAATGGGAAAAGCAGGCTACAGCTAAATTAAGACTTCACAGTAATAACAATAAAGACAAGTATTGAGTGATTGTATTTTAAATGAGCACAAGTAAAGTAGAACTGACGTAACAGCTGTTATATATGTCAACGTTTATTTTCAAGTTTTATTTTGAGGGTTATTACATGCTGTCTCAGCTAGCAGTTAGCCGAATTAGCTGTTAGCTAAACTAACGTTAGCTTGGCTGTCGACCGGAAGCGTGGAACAGATCGTGCAGTGTCGTAAATCCTCGTACAACCGCGCATGCGCGAACATTTTGCGCATGTGCAGAACGGATCGTGCAGGCAGAACGGATCGTGTACCGACAGCCCCAACTTGATTTCCTGTTGCAGTGTAAATGACATCAACTGACAGGAAGTTAACAAAGGGTCAGGCTGTTGCCTAGCAATGGAATTCCATTGAAAGGGACAGTTCATCCCCCTACAGGCCTACACAATTTACAATGGTGTTGACCTCAAATTAAATTGTTGAGCAAATAAAGAAACTGATTGAAAATGCTATTCCTTACCGTCTTTGGTTGCCTATAGGCGTAGCCTAACATACAACATGTCACCTAATATTCACTGCATGTGTGTTGTTCAGTGGTGGAAAGTAACTTTAATTCAAGTACTTTAAGTAGACTACTATTTTGAGGTAGGCTACTTGTACTTTAGGCTACTTAATATTTCATTTTCTGCAACTTCTACTCAATTCAGAGGGAAATATTGCATTTTTTTTACTCAATTACATTAATTGAATACCTTTAGTATAGTTACTTTGCATGTTAAGATCAATACAAAATATACCCAACAAATAAATTATGCTGATTATTATAACTTAAGATATTGATCCTTGGGGGAAATTAACAAGTTACCCATCAGTAAATTAGTCACCTTTACCGGCTGCAGCATTAAAGTGATGTATAAAATACATCAATAATTATAATCCAACAATATCATAATATGTAGGGTTATGCTTCTGAAATGTCACCAGGGGGGCTTATTAGCCTACCAATTAATGAGTAGCCTACTTTTACTTTTGGTAGCCTACTTAATGTATATTTTTTATGCCCAATATTTTTGTAGTTTTTGTTTTGAATGCAATGGGCGTTCTTTTACTTGTAGCAAAGTATTTCTGTACTCTCATATTGCAATTTTTAATAACAGAGTACTTCCTCCACCTTGGTCACTGCCATGGACCCATATGGACTTCATGCGGACATCTTCCCCCCATCGGCGCGGGGTGGCGCTGCAGTCCCAGTGAGATGCGGATAAGCTGCAGAAGCAGAAATCTGCTCTCATCCTTCCTGGAGTCAACACCACAGCGCGATGGCCGCGGCAGTGGATGCAAACTGTTAAATATTGTCCGATTTAATAAACTACCTCACATACCGTATGATTTGGGTCTATCGTAGTTGGAAAACACACTGCAAGTGGTCGCCACTGCGCTAAGACGACTCGCCAGCTCCAGCCAACTGTGACCCGGGGCATCAGGGAAGAAGGTAACGTTAGCCTGGCTAACGTTAACATCAGCGAACCACTAGCGTCAGCTGTTTATCGTTAGTGGTTCCATTCATTATTGCTGCTGCTGCTGTTTGTTAAAGAACCGGTCGTCTCTACTCTGTGAAGTGGGGCTTAGGTTGTTAAGCGTTAGCTCATTAGCTTGATACCTATTATTACGTTATCTTAATGACGCTGGCTAGCTAGCTAAATGACTGACAGCTCTTCAATCTGTGGTTTCAAAGCACGGTCGTAGCTTGACACATTTTAGTAATTTAGCAAACTGTTACAATAAAAAGGCATCACATTAGTTCGAACGTCACCTCAATATTTGAGACGAACAAAAGCTGTGTTTAAACGTTCCTGCTTTATCTCACGCTTGCCTTGCTGTGTCTTTGGTTGTTCAGTTAAGCTAACGTTACCAGGCTGTATGGCTGAGCCGGAGCTTCTGCTGGACTCCAATATTCGACTTTGGGTGGTGTTACCCATTGTCTTCATCACCTTTCTTGTCGGGGTGATTCGGCATTATGTATCCATTCTTCTTCAAAGTGACAAGAAGTTGACGTTAGAGCAGGTTTCTGACAGGTAACGTTACGTAATCTTCAATTGTGAGGGGGATTATATATTCACATTGAAACTCCAAAATTCATGTGAATTAATATGTTGTTCCATATCCAAATCCAGCCAGGTTCTTATTCGGAGCAGAATCCTCCGAGAAAATGGAAAATACATTCCCAAACAGGTAGGGAATTTCATCTTCCATCTTCAACACATGTACAAGTTATTGTATACGAAATACACACACAACACAAAAACACTGGTCTTTGCATTTATTTGTCACACAGCTACAGTGTTTACTGAAAACCTCTCTTTGTTTCAGTCTTTTTTGATGAGGAAGTTCTACTTCAATAATCAAGAAGATGGATTTTTCAAGAAGACCAAAAGAAAGGTTGTTCCACCCTCTCCAATGACAGGTAATCCTTTATTTACCAATATACAGGTGATGATGATGCAGTAGTCAGTGTTATAATTCACAGTGACCCTTCATAAAGAAGCCCATTTAAAATTAAAATAAATTGTCATTAAAACAGTTAAGCTCTCTGGTGTTTTGTGCGTTATGTCTGTATTTATCAAAGAATACTGTTAAAGTGACACATTTGCTTTTTTATAGAGAAGCAAAGTCAGTGCACAGTTATCAATTATATAAAAAAGCAGTCCTTTGCAAGACTTTCATTGAGTGCATTTTGTTGCATGCTGTATCTTTTCACAGATCCCAGCATGCTGACAGACATGATGAAAGGAAATGTCACAAATGTGCTTCCCATGATCCTCATTGGAGGCTGGATCAACTGGACCTTTTCAGGATTTGTAACAAGTAATGATCTAGCTCTCTCACAGATCTTGCGGCTTGTGGCGCGGGATGTGTCATGAACAAAACAGAATTTTAATTTGTCGTGTTACCAGATAATATATTGTTTCTATGGAAAGCATATATTGAGTTCTTTCTGTACTCTATTTCACACAGCTAAGGTTCCCTTCCCTCTTACTCTGCGCTTCAAGCCCATGCTTCAGCAAGGAATAGAGCTGCTCTCACTGGATGCCTCCTGGTAAACTCAATACATAAAACAAAATCTAGAGATGGACTGCATAGTTGTTACGTATTAAACTCAAAATGCTTAAGATAGTGTATGACCTTGTCATTTGTTCTGTGTGTGTGTGTGTGTGTGTGTGTGTGTGTGTGTGTGTGTGTGTGTGTGTGTGTGTGTGTGTGTGTGTGTGTGTGTGTGTGTGTGTGTTTATCATCTAGGGTGAGCTCAGCGTCATGGTATTTCCTGAACGTGTTTGGACTACGAAGCATGTACTCATTAATTCTAGGCCAAGATAATGGTAATTTTAGATCATCTTAAGATCATTTTGAGTGATTTGTTATGTCAGATTGTTAGATTATAACTATAAATGTCTATTCTACTTATGCTGATTCTCAGAAGGTTTAACAGTAATAGCAACCCCTGGCATACTACAAGTAGTTATTTGATTCACAGGAATATGAACATAAGAACAATATTTAATTTCAATACACACAATCTGAGAGTTGTTTCCTTTTAAGTTTTAGCTACAGATTCATCTTGGTTATTGATATTTACAAATCAATTCAGTCTTATGAGTAAAGCCTGTGACTTTGGTGAATTGTGTAACGCCTTATCTATGCTGAAAGAGCTTTGCATTCAGATTATTATTTTTCATTCCCAGATGATGATTGTTTTGGCTATGCGATGCAATCCCCACAGGTGCTGATCAGTCAAGGATCATGCAGGAGCAGATGAGTGGTGCTGCCATGGCTATGCCTGCAGATACAAATAAAGCTTTCAAGGTATATTCTGTAGTTTCAGCATAATATATTAATGGGGTTAGGCTTTACTTGGTTGTTCATGTGATGAGTGTCTTTGATTTCAGGCTGAGTGGGAGGCACTGGAACTGACAGACCATCAGTGGGCGCTGGAGAGTGTAGAGGAGGATCTGATGAGCAGAGAGCTGGACCTCGATGGCATGTTTAGCAAGGAGCTGCCAAGTGGTATCTTCTGATGGCCTGGTCACTTCTACTTGGAGCCTTCAATTTGAATTTTGATCATTGCAGGGATTTGTTTTTGGTTGAAGCAACAGAGATGGGACAAATTCCTTCATGTTATGCAAAGTTTACATTCACTTATTTGTCGTCCTTGTCTTTTTACAGTACGTGTACTGTTACATTTCCTTTCCTGTCCATAGAATATCTGAAATTACTTAAATTACACTGGTTCTGCTGCTGTCTCATGCATATTAGAAAGCAATACTTTATTTCACCTTTTTGAGAGGAGATGTTTGGGAGAAATTTAGTGGCTTTTAGCTTATTAGAATGCATTAGCTTGTAGCTGTATGCCATTAGTTAAAAGAATGTGAACTTCTAGTGCTAGTGCTTCTTTTTTCTTATGTCACACACAGCTAGATTAGCTGTCTGTTTTATGTATCATCATGTTTAAACAATAGGACACTATCATTTTACAGGTCTGAGTTATGTTTATTTAATTATACTTTAACACTCTTTAATGACTCTTTTGTTAGATCAAATATAGATCAGCTGTCCTGTCTCAGCTGCCTAAAGTGGATTGATTAGCTGTTGGCAGGAATGTTTGTGTGATTGAAATATTGTGTTTTTGAAGTATGTAGACGGTTTATTTTGTAATGTAATTCTTCTGTGTTTTGTACAGCATAAAGCCTGTTTTGACAATACCCGCTTTTCTTTTGTTGCAATGCACCCAACACATTTAAAATACAATGGGCATGCAAACGACTAATTTGACTAATAATGTCAGTCATCCTTCAGGCTGTGAATTTTCAAAGGTGAAGTCAGTGCTGAAGTTCGCAGATGCCCCAGAAGATGCTCTCAGTTCATAACAATACACGGATGTTTTGTAAAGTAGCCCTTTTGGTACACTGCTGGCCTATCCTGTGATCGACTGGTGTGGCGATGGTGACGACAGAAGTTGAACAATAGCACTGGAGTGCTACAGTGCGACTGCTCTCCTCGATTGTGTATTGACCGTAGAGGAAGAACGTTTCCCATGAGCAGGGCTCGGAAGCTCGCCCAAGTGCGCGGCCTCATCCATTCGCGCGTTCACGATACCGGCAGACTCTCTGCATGATGGCCGAGGGAGGCGGACCCGAGCCGGGTGGCGCGGCAGACTCCGACTCCGAGCCGGTAGCCGCAGAAATGCCAACCCCTTCAACCGAAAATCAAAAACAGACTATTGGGTCACTATTGAAAACAACTCTAAGAAAGGGCGACGAATGGTAAGAATCGGCAACCGCAAACGTTACCTAGGTGTTTTAGCTAAGCTAACGTTAGCTAGTGAGAAACAGGAAATGCTAACATGCTAAAGCTAGCAAGCTAACGGCACCTATGGTTGCAAGTCTGAAATCGAAAGCTGCTGTGCTACCGACATTTTGGCCAGCTAATGTTGAACAAGTTAGCACGCCAGTTGCTAGCCAGCCTGACTTTACAATGTCTCTGTTAAGAGTGGTGCCTGTGCTAACAGCTTTTAACGTTGGTCGTAAACAACCAAACTAACACGGCTGACTGCGTGGCTCATTTGTAGAGTTCTTAAAACGTTAATGCCGTTTGTGACAAGTTCAGTGACGTTGGCTGATGTGGGGGCTAGTCGGCTGAAAGAATAGGCCCTGAATTCAGATGGTGTGTTCTCCTGCCAGTTAGACCGGCTCGTAGCTTTATAAGTAGGTATCAGGAAATGGGCCCTTAACAGGAATATTTTGCAATGACTTTACATACTTGTAATGACATGCCAGTTGAAGTTGTCTTGACAGACTTGTTTACTGGCCTGCTTCCTGTGTTGGCTAACATTGTTTCATATTTTAAAGACCGTCCAGGCCCTGGGCATAATGCAGCTAAGTGTATTAAAGAGGCTTCACCACAGTACTTACATTTTACAACGGATAAATGTCAGCTAAGCAATAATTTAAATTGCCTTGTTGTTGATAGAAATGGGCACTAAGGGAAAAACATGCCACATTTGTTATGTCTGTCAGCTACTAGCTACTCAGCTAACATGTTCATATAGCTAGTTGTTGAAATTATCCAGCTGTAGATAAGTGTTTCATGATACTGCGGTTAAAGATGAACTTCTATCCCATGGTATTCAAGCTGAAATGTATTATTTCCCCCAAGCACGTTAACACTGTTGCATAGTTTGGGGGAATTAACCTCAGTTTAAAGGGCAAATATCATACACCGTACTTTGAGGCACCTCCTATTTGAGGCTTTTGCATTGATTCTGACAGTGGTCGAACAAAATAGAGTTCCATGACCCTAATGTCTTACGATGTAAATGCTTGCTAACAAGCCTATTAGCTAAAGGAGATTCTCGCTTGGTAGGAGATTAAGTCAAACTACCTTGCTGTGAACTAGTGTTGCATAAGACTAAGTGCAATGCCTGTCCAAACTGCATGCATAGTATTATCTCTTAACCCTTGATAATAAACATATCCGGTGACCAAAAAATGCTTTATGAAGTATGAGTCTTAAAGTGTCAAAAGAAATGATCAAGTGTCTCTCAAAGTGTGATGTGTTTGTCATTAACTGTTACCAACTTATTTGTTTTAGGTATCTAATAGACAGCCGGTGGTTCAAACAATGGAAGAAGTATGTCGGATTTGACAGCTGGGACATGTACAATGTTGGAGAACGTAGCCTCTATCCAGGACCAATTGATAACTCCGGGCTGTTCTCAGGTAAAACATTCATCTTTAAACAAGCATCTATTGGGCGTTGAGAACAGCACAAATCCCACAGAGATTAAAAGAGTTTTTTTTTTTTTCAGCCTGTAGTCGTCATTTTGTTTTTGTTTCCTTAAAGACCAGGAGAGTCAAGCCCTGAAAGAGCACCTTATAGATGAGCTGGACTATGTCCTTGTACCCACTGAGGCATGGAATAAACTTGTGAGCTGGTACGACTGCCTTGAGGGCCAGAGACCCATCGTCAGGAAGGTAATGCTGTTAAAGATCTAATTTTTTTTTTACTTTGACTATTCACTTATCAATCGGGCTCCTAAATGTCTTCTTTCTTCTCCAGGTTGTTGAGCATGGCATGTTTGTCAAGCACTGTAAGGTGGAGGTCTATTTGCTGGAGCTGAACTTGTGTGAGAATGACAACATGGACAATGTTGTCACGCGTCATTTCAGTAAAGCTGATACTATAGGTGAGGGTCTACATGAGTGTTCAATGGACTTCAACTTTTCATTGAAAATAACAAGATAGATGGCTGCCGGAAATATCATACATTGTCAGTCATTAAATGTGTTTTGTGTTTAAAAACAAATTAAGCAGAAAGATAATAAGCAAGCCTGGCAAATCCCTTCTTTCTAGATACTATAGAGAAGGAGATGAGGACGCTGTTCAATATCCCATCAGAGAAGGAGACACGGCTCTGGAACAAATACATGAGCAACACCTACGAGCAGCTGAACAAGCCAGACAGCACCGTACAGGATGCTGGTCTCTTCCAGGGGCAGGTAGCGTAGAGCTATGTTATTCATATAACCTCCAGATCATCGATTGACTCTGTTCCTCATTTCTTTTGAAGAACGCCACAGCCCAGTAACATATTGGTACTCACTGTGCATACATAATTCATATACAGTCATTGGATAGAATAACAGGAACTCTTGAGAGTTGATTACAATACAGTACTGCAATAAGATATGTTTCTATATATTGTTAAGGTTTTAATGTTGGCATTTTTGTGCTGGAGATGTCTTGTTATGGTTCAGCTTTATGGTATTTTTTTATGCTGAAGTTTGTGATGGTGTTGTATTGCAAGGGTAATGTAAGGTATTAGTTATATTTTGTGTCCCTTTACATAAAAGGGGGCTGGACTGGGTGTTGAAAAGAGAATGACATCTTACCACATAACACAATCCAATTCATCAACACAAACTATGGCCTTACTGTAGAGTAGAGCTAATACCTCTGTGACCCTTTCATCAAAAAAAGATCTTTCAAAGTTTTACTATTCAATACCGTTTTATTGAATTTGATTTAACTGTACAGCTGTTCATGCTATTTCACGAGTTGCAATGTGAAAGGCATGAGATAAAGTACACATGTCGAAGCTAGTGCAGTTGATCTACCTCCAGCTGCTAAAGCTTGGCAGCACTCGGCACACGTTTAACTCTTAGTATTAAATTCAAGCTAGAGACATGATAGCTCTGACACGAAGGTCAGTTGTGCCAACTTGGCTCTCATTTAGCTTGTTTTCCCACAGGTGCTTGTTATTGAACGGAAGAATGAGGATGGAACGTGGCCCAGACAAGCTTCCCATCCCAAGTAAGCATATCTTGTTGTTGTTGTTGTTTTGTCATTCAATGTGAGAATGACATAAATCATATCCTATATAGAGTTTTAGAGCATTTAATATATACATAAAATAATATATCCAAGTTTGCACAACATTGAATGTTTGTTGTTTATGGTTTTTTTTTATTATTATTATTATTTTTTATTACAAATATGTTTTTCTAAAACATGATTTTGCTCTTGTTTACCAGATCCAGTACAACCCCATCCAGGAATTTCACTACCTCCCCAAAACTCTCCTCCAACTCAACAGCCAGTATCTCCTCAACAGTAACTAATGGAGACAGCAGCTGTAGCCCTGGCTACACACTTAACAACAGCACCTCCTCTGGCAACAGGCAAGAGTTCATTTCTGATTGAGGAGATTGTTGCACAATACTCTTGCATTTAAGACATCTATTGAATCAGTACATCAGTCTAACGGATCACTCCCTACAGACCTTCATCAGAGCATGAGGTCTTTGTTGATAGAACAGATACATTCATTTTCTGTTACACACTGCAGAATTAAAAGTATGTGCTTTTCCTCTGCCCGTCATATTGTTAGTTCTCATTTTATAGTACTTCTGCTTTTCATTGTTTTAATGTTTGTCAGTTTTTCCATTTGTTTTGCAACACCGTGTGTCTCCCAGCAGTGTATGTAAACACCCATTTGAAAGTTGGCTTGTATCAAATGCGTACATACCCTACAGTGCTGTATCAGAATAGTTATTTAACTTGTTAAATGAAGTGCCCTGGGCTCTTGTGCTTATGAGTTTATGGGCATATATTTGTTCAGGATTTGCATGACTGGGTGTACCAGTATTCTAAATGAGGACAAGAGTGTGGTGGTGATTGCCTCTGCAATATTACTTGTTGACAATTCCTCGAGGTATGCATGACAAGTGGTCAACATACTCTCTTGAAGTGGTATTTTGTCGATCTGATATTTTATCCACGTGCCATATTTGAATGTCATGTTTAAACATGTGGCTTCATCACAGCACCGTGTTTTTTTAGGATACCCACAGTAACAGATCTGCTCTTCCAACAGATTGGGGGGCTACAATTCATACAGCTCCTCCTACAACTACAGAGAGTCGCAGTCACAGCCTGGCCTGTGTGGTCTCAGTAATTTGGGCAACACATGCTTCATGAACTCTGCCCTCCAGGTAAAAAAAACCCTGCATGCTACAGTTACAACTTCCATTCAGAGAGAGTCAGTTGCTATGTTTTGGGGTTTTATCTTCACATAATCTATTTTAAATTCCTCTTCTTCCAGTGCCTGAGCAATGCATCTCCACTCACAGAGTACTTCCTCAATGACCAGTATGAGGCAGAGATTAACCGAGAGAATCCCCTGGGAATGAGGGGCGAGATTGCAGAGGCCTATGCAGATCTAGTAAAGCAGATGTGGCTGAGCCGCAGCAGCTATGTGGCCCCACGTACTTTCAAGGTGAGTCGTGTCAAACAACTTCATGATCTGTCCATAATCTGACAGCTACAAACTGTGTCGATAAAATGTCCCTTTTTGTTTCAAGACCCAGGTTGGACGTTTTGCCCCCCAGTTTTCAGGCTACCAGCAGCAGGACTCGCAGGAGCTGTTGGCCTTCCTGCTCGACGGGCTCCATGAAGATCTGAACCGGGTCAAAAAGAAGCCTTATCTGGCCCTGAGGGATGCCGAGGGCCGTCCAGACGAGGTACAGTGCGTACCTATAAATGACATACTGGTCCTGAAACTGGACATTTTGTGGCATAGTTTTTCAGGAGCATTTTTATTTTTTTTTTTCCCTAAAAGGAAACTTAAAAAACGGCATTCCACGGCTCGGTCTGATGCCGCAATATGACACTGCTTAAATATTTATGTTCGCAGCACTTTATGAAATTCAAATAGGAGAGATAGATAAGAGATTGACTGACAAAGCATAGGTTTTTGTTTTGAAGCTGCACATTGTGTGCTTCGATCTACACTGTTTTTATAACAACACTTTACAATATCGAGTTATACTTATATCAAGGTTTTAAAGTGGCATCTAATAAAAGTATTTCTCTATTGGTTGTGGAATTGCAGATTGTTGCAAAGGAAGCCTGGACGAACCACCGCTTGCGCAATGACTCGATTATCGTTGATATTTTCCACGGCCTCTTCAAATCCACTTTGGTGTGCCCAGAGTGCTCCAAGGTGTCCGTAACCTTTGACCCATTCTGCTACCTCACACTGCCTCTGCCCATGAAGAAGGACCGTACTATGGAGGTTTTCCTGGTGCGATCAGACCCTGAGTCGAGACCCACACAGGTGAGGTGGAATTAAGCTCTAGAGTTATTGCCCCAGACTTCAACGACTGCAGTTAAACTAATGCCATTGAATACCGACTAATACCAGAACAACAAACGGAGCAGAGTTGGCTTTGTACTTGCTGTTGATGTTTCTGAAAGCTCAAGCATTTAAATAATCTGTTCACTTGACTTAGATCATAATATCTTCTTTTTGTCTTTGTCTGACAGTATCGAGTCGTGGTCCCAAAACTGGGTACAGTGACAGACCTGTGCAGCGCCTTGTCCAAACTCTGTGGATTCCCTCCAGAAAATGTTAGAATTTTTTTCTTTTTATACTTCCAGCTTTACATTTTCTTTGTCTTGGGTTTAAGTAGCATGTGCTAACTTTGCAATTTACGTTTCTGTCTAGATGGTGGTGGCTGACGTTTACAATCACAGGTTCCATAAAATCTACAGACGGGATGATGGCCTCAACCAAATAATGGAAAAAGATGACATCTTTGTGTAAGTCTTGTTGTTGAGATGTCTTAAGTGAGTCACTGGTTGCGGTTTGATACTAGGTGTGTGTAATGTGTGTGTGTGTGTGTGTGTTTTGTGTTGTTGCTCTTTGCAGATATGAGGTACAGGAGGAGGACAGTGAGAGGATGAACCTGCCTGTGTATTTCAGGGAGCGCCACTCGAAGCATGTCGGAAGTTCCGCAAGCACCATGCTGTTTGGCCAGCCTTTACTCCTCACCGTGCCCAGACACAACCTCATAGCAGACATTCTTTACGACAAGATCCTAGAGAAAATTAGGTAAGGACCTACTGTGTGGATAGCAGGGAAGGAAACCACATGACAGTGCTTGTGACTGCTAATAAAAAGTGAGTTCTGAGTATATTTGCTGGTTAACTAATCTCCTTTGTTCCCTGTTGCAGGCGCTATGTAAAACAATCCCAGAGCCCTCATAATGAAAGCAGAGCCTCAGCCTCAGCCTCATCCTCAGCGACCGTCGCCAGCTGCAGCCAAGCTCCTGAATGTTCCACAGCGTCTAGTCTCGATGCCAGCCTGGGTGGCTGTGGCAGCCCCCTGTCAGACGGGGCCTCGTGCAGTGCCAGCTTCAGTAACGGCAGCAACCACTCAGGGACATGCAACAAAACTAATGGACTATATGGTGGTAAGCAGCTAACATGATCTGTCACCAAATCTAAAGTCTGGGTAAAGCAAAATCTGTGATTTCTTTCTAAACACATTATTCTTGTTGAAAACATGTAAAACGACTGTAAACTGTAGTACAGAATTGTGGAGTTAAACACACAAATTCTGTGCCCAAGAGTTTTTAGGCACGCGTCCCCCCCAATGCATAAAAACTATGTTACTTATAATGTTAGAGCGCTTCAATGCCGTTTAGTTTCTCCTGTGTGAGCGGCGACTGTGCTCCTTTCCACAAGCTCTCTTGGCTCTGTCAGTCAGCTCTTTCAGCCTGAATCGGCTACCCGGCCGTTACTGCTCACTGCTGTGGGTGTATGCTTTGTGCTGTCTGTTGATTCGAAGCGGCACTCTACTTTGGCTCAGGGTGTGTGTGCTGCTGTGCTACCAGCCATGTGTGTGCTACTTGATTAGATGCTAACGATAGTCTGTTGCTGTCGGCTTGGGTGTGTGTGCTGTGCTATAGACTGTGTGTGCTACTTTTTTAGTATGTGTGCTAGCGAACTAACACAATTCCTTCAGCGGACATGCCCCCAGCGTCTCAGAGCAGAGAATCGTGTGTTTTTTTTTCAATTCTTTTTATGATTTTGAAACTTAATTTTATATACAATACTTGGCGGTTTTTAATCCTTTAGATTTAGGTGGATGGTTAATAACACATTTTCCTGTGGTGTGGCAGACTCGGAACCCATTTATTTTTGCTTTATCAGGACTTCAAATGAATGTAAAGTAAACCTTGATCAGCCATGCAAAAAAAAAAAAAAAAGTGATGACATTTCATTGCTGCCTGTTCAGGTGAGGAGGAAGCCATGGACCACCAGGGGAGTCCAGAGCCAGAGAATGGCCAGTCTGAAGAGGAGGAAGAGGAGACCTCTGACTTGGACAATGGGTCTAAAGGAGACATGCCCAAGCAGTCTTCGCCAGCCAAGCTCTTCACTTTCAGCATAGTCAACTCTTACGGAACAGCTAACATCAGCCCGCTGCCCTGTGATGGAAATGTCCTCAAACTTAATCGTCAGTACTAATCTTTTAAACTTACAATTGCATTGATAGTTTTAGTTTTCAAAGCCACTTTGTGTTGACACAGCCTCTCCCATGTCTCTCTCTGAAGCGCATTCAACGGTGGCGATTGACTGGGACACAGAGTCAAAGAAACTGTGTTATGATGAACAGGAAGCAGAGGTCAGTAGGTTAATATTCATCAGAAAAATCCTGTGACAAGATATGCAAACAGTCTATTTATATACGTGTGAATATTGTGTGCAGGCCTATGAGAAGCATGAGAGCATGCTCCAGCCCCAAAAGAAGAAAGCCACTGTGGCTCTGAGGGAATGCATTGAGCTCTTTACCACCATGGAGACCCTTGGAGAACACGATCCATGGTAAGGATTCACAACTACAGCCTAGTTCCGTGTCAAACCACCACTGTGTCTGTCTTTGTCATATAAATGCAATCCTTTTTTTTAATGCAGGTATTGTCCAACATGTAAGAAACACCAACAGGCCACAAAAAAGTTTGACTTGTGGTCGCTGCCTCGCGTTCTGGTAGTTCATCTAAAGCGATTTTCCTACAACCGGTGTTGGAGGGACAAGCTGGACACGGTGGTGGACTTTCCCATCAGGTATGCAGACAGTATTGCTCATTGACATTATAGTAAATGAGTTTAAGCACAATGCTTTAGTCTGATAAGAAAAGGCACAGTTGTGTTTTTTAGTAGTTTCAGGTGTCCTGAGAAGAGGTCTGACTAGGGATGTAACGATGCATCGAAAATCGATCAAGAGTCGATTTAAATGTGTGAAGATTACAACCGGTTGAGATGAAAAATCAATCGCCATGCAATTTTTAAACAGCCCAGGGCATGACACTGGTTAACATACAGCAGGTAACGTAAGCCTACCGTTAGCGTACCGCTAGTAACGTTAGCTGGCTTAAACATGGTTAAAATGCCGACAGCTAAACGGTGTAAAAGTGTGACTGTATTCCACTGGAAAGGGTTCCAACACTAGGACTTACAACAGTCTGCAGCTGAAGACACAGAGGAGCTTCACTTTGAGAAAGCATGGCCACTGCCGCTGTAAACAACAGACAGGGGACTTAGTGTTACATTTGGGTCCGGCTCCATAAGCTTGTGTTGCATTCATTGTTGTTGTAAAATACCTTTCTGCCATCTAGTGTATCTTACTTTTGTTGTTTAACAGCAAACGACTGGTGAAAAAAAGTTATTGTTTTGCATTTTAAATGAATCCTTTAAATGTAACCATATGGTCTTAGCAATAAACTAGCCTTCATTTAATCTAGGGCTGCAACTAACGATTATTTTCATAGTCGATTAATCTGTCGATTATTTTCTCGATTAATCGATTAGTTGTTTGATCTATAAAAATGTCAAAACATGGTGAAAAATGTGGATCAGTGTTTCCCAAAGCCTAAGAGGACGTCCTCAAATGTCTCATTTTGTCCAAAACTCAAAGATATTCAGTTTACTGTCACAAAGAAGAGAAGAAACTGGAAGATATTCACATTTAACAAGCTGGAATCAGAGAAATCTTATTTTATTTAATAAAAAAATGACTCAAACGATTAATCGATTATCAAAATAGTTGGCGATTAATTTAATAGTTGACAACTAATCGATTCATCGTGGCACCTCTAATTTAATCTTTTTTTTAAGATAAAATACCATTTCAGTTGCACTTTTAATAGGACACATCTGCTGTTTTGCACAGTTTATGTAAATAAAGTCATATTTTTCAGTCATTTTATTCTGTTAAAAAAAATCGTGAGGAAAAAAAAAAATTGTGAATCGAACCGTGAGTTGAGTCTATCGTTGCATCCCTATCAGATCATGCATCTGAATGGTCAGATGCATGATCTGACCATTCAAAATAATATACCACACGTGTGAAGGTGGACAGTCGACGTGAAGGACCTTTCAAATTTCTGAATTTTGCAGTTCTTTAGAAAAGCAGTGTTACTGCAAAATTGTAATAATTCATTTTAATATTTGGGACATCAATTAGAAATACAGAGCAGGTCGTGACAAATGAGCTGTGGATGCACAGTATTTCATTAAATGTTATGAATAATGTTTGTCATTTGAAGATTGTGCCAAAGGACCTCGGAGTGCTGTATCAGCGGCACTTTTACACTAGGGGGAGCTGTAGTCCAAAACTCACAGAACTGACTTCATACGCCAAAGAATAATTACACCTGTGTCCTTGCTGTCGTCATATGTTTGAGTTGTATAACTAATATAGCTTTCAAAAGTGGCCTTTCAGCTCTGCATGAGTCATTAACCGGTTTTCAGTTGGCACGGGACACATTTTCCTGGACATTTTAAAATAGAGAAGTTGTGGCTGCCTGTCTGACTCTTGGCATTGTGTGTGCAGCGCATATCGACCTCTGTTGAGAAACTTGATCCACTAGAAACCAGGCCGCAGAGAAAACGTTACTGAAATCCTTCTTTATAAAAAGGCTGACTCATGCTTACTAAGGTTGGCTTAAACATCCAGTAGGCCCATATTCTGTGTTTTACATTCAAATGTGACGTTAAGAAAATCTAGCTTTTATTTCTTGGCTGTTGTATTTTTAATATCGCTTTCAGTGTGGTGGCAATGCCTTTTTTATTTTTCCCTAAGACTGTTGATATTTTCTTTGTCAGGGATCTGAACATGTCCGAGTTTGTGTGTGACCCCAAGGCCGGCCCCTACATATATGACCTTGTTGCCGTGTCAAACCACTATGGAGGAATGGGAGGGGGTCACTGTAAGTCACTGTTCATTCTTTCTCTGTCATTTTAATCTCTTGAATAACACTAAAGTGTAGCCTGAAATCCCAGGCCAATGTCACTCCACATCAACATAGCACAAAGAGCTGTTAATAGCTCATTTTAACATTTAAACTGTTTTTATTTTCAGATTTCTAGTTCTTGTGCCAACACAGTTTGTTTGTTAGTTTTTAAACATGCACACGGTGTGTGTCATTACCATATGTTGACAGATGGTCTACTGAATGACCACCGTGTCTCCATGGACACTAATCAGTTACATTTTAATATGGCAAAGTGCCTCACCCATGCTTTGTCCATTCATAGTGGACCGGTGTGAAATTTCGTATCTCTTTCTGGATTAACAAATAGAACGCTGAATAGTGAACTTCTTTCACTCCAACAGACACAGGTTATGGCAAGAATAAAGTGGACGGAAAGTGGTATTACTTTGATGACAGCAGTGTCTCCTCTGCCTCAGAGGACCAGATTGTGGTGAGTTTTGAATCTTTAATGTTCATAAATCTTGGTATCCTGTACTTGAAGAGATGCAGTATGTGCTGATCCTTGTGTTTTTTTTTTTTTATATATTTTCTTTTTATCATTGACTGATGTTGATGAAGATAAGCCCTCAGCCCTCTTGGCTTTCTGTCCTTGGTGTCGAGTGTCCTTCTTTCTGTAGTGTAATCCTATCCTTGTCGCCCGTTGCAGACTAAAGCAGCCTATGTGCTGTTCTATCAGCGCAGAGACGAGGAAGCCCCCTCCAAACCTCAGCCTTCGGCCTCGCTGGGAGGAGCCCCAGAAGCAGTCGATGACCACATGGACACAAACTGAGGAGCCCTGACGCGAAGGGAAACGCACTGAAACACATACAGCAAATAGAGACACTCGGACGCACACATAAAGCTCCTTTAGTGACAGAGGACTCCACAGACTTAACATTATTAACCCTACCTTCCCCGTATTTTATTTGGTTTCTGTCTCGTATGTTGTCAACTAGAGCCAACAGCCTTGTCAGAAGAGTGACCTGAGAGACTTCCTCCCTGCAGCGGGTGGCCTACTGATTTCTGATCATAATTTACTAGTCTGGAACTAAAGAGTCTAAATGGATATACATCCTCTCACTGGATGAACAGAATGTTAGAAGTGCCCTCAAATGCGTAGATAAACAAATGTTTCAGAAATATATTAAAAAAAGAAGCCAAATGCACATGTTGTTTCAACCAAAGCGTTCCAATGTTTTTATGATGAAATGTACCAACTGTTAAGACATTAGCAGGATACTGGCATTGTGCCTAGATTTATCTCTGATAATCTTGCTGTGCTGAGGTAAACGCTAACATTAACAGTGTGATATGCACACAGAACAATACATGCCATGCTTGTTGAAAGAATCCTGTGACCTTATTCCACCTGTGTAGTGTGGATCACTGAGGGAGATCTTGCTGCTGCAGAGTAACTGTGGCAGTTAGAGGCCTGCGTTTCAATCTAAACCACAGAGGGGGATGTCTTGCTTCAAGGTTTTAAGATCTGCGTCTTGACATGAGCTGTGGCAGAAGCAGTTTTTCGGCATTGCTCTTGTTCAGCCATCTTTCTTTTTTTTTGTTCTTTGACGCACAACGGGCTGTGCTGTCTCTCGGACTCTAAACTTGTGAGAGGAGTCTGCTACCAATCTTTATTTTCCTTTTATTTTTTTATAATCACGATGCAAAAGCGGCCTTTTGATTCCTGCAACCTGACTAGAAACGGGGCACTTTGAATTCTCCATGAGTACGATATCTACCTGCTTCTGGTGTATCTAGACATCACAGAATTGTATGATTTGGCCTTAGCATTAAGGGTTATGGTCTGTCATACACTTCCAGATCCTTTTAATGTGTCTTATAAGCAAATTTTGATTGCTGCCTGACCCGACCCCTAGCTCACCTGCAATGGCTTGTCATTATTAGTCTTGTTCATTAATGCAGCGCTGTATTGAAATTGCTATGTTATTTGATATCTTCAAAGCACACTGAGTGAAGCAAAAATAAACTAGTATAAAAGTGGTGCTTTTATTCATAAAACTTGAACTTGCTCCTTGTCATTAGGAACAAACTACACGTGTCGTCAGATGGGGTCAGGACAGCAGTACCTTAACAGCAATCCCTACTGGGTGCAGGCATGTGGAGCCAATTGTTTTACTTCCAGTGATCATAGTACACCACTCAGCTGTTAAGTAAAATAAGGCAACGTTTGTCTAAATTGGTAGCATAAGAGGATAATCATTTTGTTTTATCAGACACACAATTATCTCAAGGGGCAGTTTTTACAGGTGGCTTGTATGAGTGTGACAGAGCATAAAACACATTTACTTATAGTCAGTCTCGAGGGATTTCTAGTGAAACCAGATGGCAGTAAGTACTTAATGGATCTATTTCCATACAAGTCTTGTTCTGTGGCATAAAGTATGCACTTACAGCATGTTAATATGAAGGGCCTCCAAGTGCCCTTTTTGCTAGTTGGCCCAGCCCATCATGTTGTTCAGCGATGACTACCTAAATATAATCATTTAAACCTATGCCTAGAAAAGCTTTATATCATACCTGTAATCCTAGATACTTGGTTGAAAACAAAATCCAGCTGCCAAACGCAGTGAATCTTAAATTACAACAGCAATCCAAACTCGAAAATAACGAGATGTAAATAATCACACTATTGAAAATAGGTGTACAAATCCTTGTCCTCATATTTATCTTATTCCCGATATCTACAGTATTTGTTTTTAACTGAGAAATATTTGAATTCAAAGTACAATAAAGACTGGAAGCCTCAACAAGGTGGTTTGTTTGGACTAATTACACGCACAAAAAAGATATACTCTAATAAGCCCACACCAAAGCTGTGACTAACAAAGCTGACTAAATGTCAGTGGTACTAAGGGTATTGCAACATCTTTATTTGCAGGTGGCGCAGCCCCAATTACATGCCATTCATGCTGGCTGATTGCAAAATGAACTATGATCTGTACTCTGCTCTAGGCACTGGGAAAGCACATGTAGTAATTGTTTATTTTATTACCAACTATGACTTTTCATTTGAAGGTTACGTGTAAGAAAAATAATTTTTAATATGGGACCTTCATACAAGGTCAGTTTTAAAAAAATGCAGTTTAGTTTTGGACTTTACTATGTAGTTTGAATTAAAAAATATATTGAAATATCGTGGTCGGGTTGTCTCAGTGGGTAGAGCAGGCGCACATAATTAGGTTTATGCCTCGACGCAGAGGTCCAGGGTTCGAATCCGACCTGTAACAATTTCCTGCATGTCTTCCCCCTCTCTCTCCCTGCTGTCCTGTCAAATAAAAGGTGGAAAAGACCAAAAAATAATCTAAAAAAAAGAACTTCTATATAAATCTTGTTACCATAACTTCACCGATAGTCAGGCAGTCAGGAAATGTTTGAAAAAATACATTTATTGGTCCTCTTAATACATCAAAACACAGCTGTGCTTTACATGCACACAATGCAGCTGAAAGATTCAGCCTTTTAGATTTCATCAGATACCCCCCTCACAACTAGCTTGGTTTCAGAGGATGCCTTCATGTAGTAAAAGAACAGAACACAGCCATTGCATACAAGAGAGCACAGGTGGTCTGGGAAAGTGTCGTACACCATCTACAGAAGCTATGGAGGGAAAAACAATTAGCCTAAAAGGTGATTTCCCCGCAAAACTGAAGGTTACACACGTGTTGCTAAAAAAGCTGGTGCAAGTGGAAGCTGTAGGATGGGTGAACAACGTTTAGGAGGACGGCTTCATTAGTTGGCCTGGCTGAGGAGCTTCTTGATGTCTCCCTCGATGTCGCTGGTGAGGAACCTCCTGCTGTAGCGCTTGAAAGGCTCTCCATCCGGCCCGATTAGGAACTTCTCGAAGTTCCATGCCACGTCGTTCCTGCAGACCGGGCTCCACATGATTAACTTGGGGTCATTCATCAGGGCAGTTGGCTCATCGCTGGGGAATGGGAGCTTCTCCCTCAGGAACACAAACAGGGGATGGGCATCTTTCCCATTCACATCCACTTTCTCCAGGAGCTGAAACTTTGGCTCAAAGCCATTTCCAGGACGGAGGTACTTCAGAGACACGAGGATTTCTTCATTCTTGCAGTTCTCCTGCATGGGTTAATCAGAAGGTTATATGTGATTATGTGACATTTTAGGAAGCAGACAGACAGGTTCAGGTCACTATAAGAAGTTAACGTGATAAAGTCTACCATGGCATTAAGTCTTTAGAGACATGTCAAAGATAAGGATGATGTTCTGTGAGTGAAAGTGATCAGCAGATACTGTCATGGAACAATAAAGGTTTGAAGTTGTCATTTTGTTACTTTTATTGTAAACCAGTATTACTATTACTATTATTGTTTTTTCTACTGACAGATGGCTCAAGTTTGTGGGTGGGTTGTTGGGAGGTGGGCAAAAAGCATATCTTTTTTGATGTATTTGAATACATATGTTGAAAGACTGTTGGTTGTTTAAAATCAATAAAAAAAATAAGGATACAAAAACAAAAGTTTGAAGTTAAAACAAGTGGGATTTAAAAAAAAAAAAAAAAGACGTCTTTCAGCAGTCCAACATTACAATTTTAATACCATTTTGAATTAACGCATACTTACTCAAGGTGTACAGCTAATAAATCATTTGATGCTGACCAGTAAACCATCACACAACTAACTTTTGGTTTGCCAGGTTGTGAAGCCCACAGAGGATCACATTGATTGTATGAATGCTCTCTCAACGTTTGCTTTATCATTTTATCTGGGTTTTTCATAAACAGAAGGAACCTCTCCCCCTGACCGTTAGACTCAACTTCCTGCTGATAATTTGAACCATCACTTCTGTAACCGTCTATTAATAAATTACTAATATGCTATTGTTGCCATTTACATTCAGTTAATAACTGACATATTGCTTATTGTGTGCCTTACAATGGTGAAGCAGAATACATTGCATGCATTACGTTACAAGGAACAACTTGTTAGGTGTTTGGCAACCAACACAACACTACTACAATTTCCTCATTCCAAAATATCCCACATTGCAGAAACTACTCACAGTAATTTATCACCAGGAAAGAAAAAAAAAAAAAATCTATGCTTGAATTTTTTTTTACTTTTCGAATTTTTAACCATTGGTTTAATGTAACGTTAGGCTAATAGTGTACTTGGATTAGTGTGTAGTTATAAATTGGCTAGATAAAGGAATAGATCTAAAACAAGCCAGCAAACGTGTATAAAGCAAGTCTAAAACAGGAAACTTCTTCAATTTGATTCAAGCACAAATTGATTATAATATGTACAATAGTTTTTTTTTATATTATCCTTTCTTTTTTTAGGGGCATTTTGGGCCTTTATTTTCACAGGACAGATGAAGACATGAAAGGGGACAGAGAGGGGGAGTGACATGCAGCAAAGGACCGCAGGTCGGAGTCGAACCCGCGGCCGCTGCGTCGAGGAGTAAACCTCTAGCCTATTAATGTGCGACTGCTCTACCAAGTTAGCTAACCCGGCCACTATAATATCCTTTCTAAAGCCTAAAAGCACGTGGGCTATTTCCGAGGTAATTAAAAAAAACAAATAACCACAGTGTGCCTAAAAGTCAAGAGCTGAATTGTCTCACCTGATGGCCGAACTGGTTGCAGGGAACTCCCAGGATAACGAGCCCCTTGCTGGTGTACCGCTCATGAAGCTCGTTCATCTGGGTGTAATCCCTGGTGGTCGTACCTCAGAGAGACGCGACATTCTCAATGAGGACAACTTTGCCCTGCAGGGAGGAGAAACTAAACGTTTCTCCTGATAATAGTTTGGCCGTGAAGTCGTAGAATTTAGCCATTCTTGCCATTCTCGATACCTTTTCCCTTTTTAAAACTCACAATGTTCCCTTTACTTCCGATAATCACTCAACTGCATCTTGAGCAACCTTATATGACCTAATATGGTCAAAGATCTTGTATTTAGCTGCCAAGACAGTTCACACCCTGCAGCCTGCGGGACGGCCAATTTTAACGTACCATCATACCACATAATATGAAAAGCCAGGAATGATAAAATATATATTTACTCATAGTAAGTAAAAATTATTAAAAAGTAAAAAACAGTGATTTTAGTAAAAAAAATGGTGTTTGGTGCAAGTACTGCAACAATCAAGAACATAAATACAGAATAGAAATTACAAAAAAAATAAAATAATTACAATAATAAAAAAAAACAATGTTACCAAAACAAATATGTAAATGACCGTTTCAAAAGAAATGTGTACGGTTTTGTATCTCTTTCGTTTCTGTTTTTGGTATTTCATAATGTTGATTATGTATTTATATTTTTCTTTTTTCCTGGCGAAACTTGGTCTCCACGCATGCAATGAAACATGCCGAAAGAATTATTTGAAAAAATAAAGTTTTATTTTATTTTATAAATATTTAAGGGGATTGGTCTCTGTGTTATCCAGCTGATTGCTGTATTAAACGGTTGGGTTCAGTTACTCCAGCTACTGCTAGTTTATTACATGACAGGTGCAGTTAATTCACTCAGCTGCAAGATAGCTGCAACGGTACTTTACTTTAAAAAGAGCATCCTCCTCACTTTTGCTAACAAAACGGCTCATTAAGTTCGTAAATCAAGACGTTACCTTTGATGTTACTGGACTGTTCTATGCGAGGCGAAGGAGGAAGCAGATAGCAGTGAACCCGCTCCATCAACTGTACACTCTTCGATGTAGTTGCGCAGGTACAGCCCATGGTACAGCCAGAGACACAGCGCTTTGGGGTTGTGCATGTTTCCATACACGGCGTATCCCGGAAAAAAAGTCTTCGAGGATAAATCATTGACATGTAGAGAGAGTTCTAACCCCGCCTAACAACGGACAATTTGTTTGTATAAATTGCGGCACAATGCTAGAAAATTAGAGAGAACATGTACTTTTTGCATGTGAGAAATATAATGATAGTAGAATAAACTGGCAGGAAATGGAAGGAGAGAACTCAATACATGATATACTTGAAGAAAAGGGTATGACAAGGGAGAGACTTAAAGCTTTATTTATTTTTCTTAATAATACGGGTATAATGAAAAGAATAGTGTTTTTTTTTTTTTTTTTTTTGAATTAATACAAGCCTAGACTCTATGAATGTCATGGTATTACACACTCCTGTACAATTGGTGGCGGTATACTACAAAAATAGTAACAAGAAGAAGAAGAAAAAGAAGAAGAAGAAGAAGAAGAAGAAAATTAGAGACCGTCAAAAACAAGTTGTCATCTTTGTAGTGTTGAACGACGAACTAATTTTAATAGCAGAACAGATATTTTAGTCAACAGACTAACTTCTAAAGGAGCTATATATCAAATGTATAATTGACGTATTGGTTATTTATTACTAGCTGTTACCGCATGCTACCTAAACTCTATGAAGATGACCACTGACACAGATCCCTAACTGTGGTTGATGACGGCGCGCAAAGCACATTGGCGCGGAAGTTTGTTTTGTAACTTGTGTGTCTGATCTGGGTTAGCTAGCTAGTAATATCGTCGTCTGTGTGGGTTCGTCTGCCAATAAACGTATGTCTCAATTTTATCATTCTGAATGATTCTGGCAGCCAAAAACCGATCATACTTAAAGTTAAGGCATGTTTGTGTTATATTTATTGAATTACTGGACTAGCTAATACCTACCCACTGTATTTTTGCTGTAACGTTATAGGTCCAGTGAAGCTAACTTATACTAATATTAGCTTGTTTGCTATTGTGGATACTAGCCTGGTCTAGCTATTAAAAATCCTGTTCTTTTCATCAGATGATGCGTAAAAAGCGACGCCCCTGTCTGGATAAAGGAGAGGAAGCTGCTACGACCACTAGTAAGTTTAATGTAACGTTGACATTAACATCACAGCAATTCATAACAATGTGTCAGTAAAGTTACAGCGTTTCCCAGCTTGCCAACCTAACGCTAGCTATCCAAATTCCCAGATCCCTATCACACTGTAACGTTAACTATGTTATTTACATAAAGATCACAACAGTATGACATAATCTGACAGGACCACTGCATGTTTGACAACTGACATCACACTGACATGATTACACCAACATACAAGACAAACTAACACAATATCCCGTTCCCCTCACAACCTGATGGCACCTTGTCTAAAACATTGTGTATATGTGGGAGCCCACTTTTCTCTTCTGGATATTCTTTTATTAAAGTTTTATTCTCTTCTCTATATAGAGGCAAAGAAGAGTCGCAGCAATGGCCGCCAAACAAAGGAACCTGCCCCAGCAGAGACGAATGAAAGTGTATTTAGCGTCTTTCTTCGAGAGGCAGGTGTCACCTTGAAACAAGGTGGCACATCCAATGAGATTGGTAAACACCGCACACTCAGTCCAAGTTTCAAAACACACCAGGCCAATAAATGAAATCTGTTTTTTCACTTCTGTTTTTTTCCCGGATCTTTATCTTTTCCCTTCTAGCTGTCGACCAAGTAGTTTTCCAAAAAAGGATACAGAAACAACTACAGAAGAGTCCCAGGTACCCTGGGGTAAGTATATACGCCATTCCTATAATAAATAATCAAGGTATTTAGCACGAGACAGTTGTACTCACTAATATTTCTTTGGTAAGATTGTACAGGAGTTCACCACTGGATTGGAGTCTCATATTGAGGACCCTGAGCTGTTTAGGAACTGCCTTCTTCCATGTGTCCCACGATTGTCTGATGGAGACTCTTGGTAACTGTTATAAAAACACTGAAGGCTAATAGAGGCTATTTTAGGCTGAATTGTAATTTATAAAAGGGGTCAGCTACAACCAAGACCAAGCTTATGTCAGGGGTCTGTATGGTGTGACATACTGACGTGTTATCTTTTGTTGTTGCAGTTGTGGCAGCTCATTCCAGGAAAGTCTGCTACGCATGCTGTTGGGGATTGAGATGCTGCAGGTCAGATTTTGTGCATAGAGTCTGTCAAAGACAACTACGTCACCCTTCCCTCACAAAGGATGACGCACAGAAAAACAAAATCAAAATGTATTTTTCTGCTGTAAGGAATGCAAATGTGTACTGTGCAAATAGTACATGTACAGTGCATCTTCCACAAATCCTCAATCTGCTTTTCTTTTTCATGCAGACCTTTATTATTAACACCTTGCTCGAGAAACTCCCAGAATTTATGTTTGATGGGTCAGTATTTAATATGTGTTTACTTTACAGCATTTCAACCATTTTACACACTTTCTGCTGTTGCCTTATTTTTGTAAATGTCATCTTGTTCTGTCCTTCACAGTACTGGAGACGGAGGGCTCAGTATTCCTCACACAATTATTAACCAGCTTAAATGGCTAGACAGAGTCGTGGACAGCAAGGTAGTAATTTCTGTGATGACAGGTTGCATGTACAGTAGTCACAGCCATTATTAAACATGTTTGTTTTTTTGCCTTGTAATCATGTATTTCTTCTTCATAATGGTCATCACTAATTTTTAGATGGGGATGTGTTTATTTCTGCCCTCTTTGCGGCCTGTTGTTTGCAGGAGTTGGCAGTGAAGCTCATGGAGCTGGTGTCAGTAGCAGCAGTGGAGGTTCAGCGTGACATCATCACCAGTCTGCCAGAGATACTGGAAGACTCCCAGCACAATGACATAGCCAGAGAGCTCAAGTATGTAGAACAGTAAATCTCTACCACAGGTCGGTGGTTCTTGTTTTGTATGTGTTGTGTCAGAGTTTCTGATTATACTTATACTTGTATTTTCATCCCTGTTCTCTGTAGCTCTTTACTTCAGGAGAACACTCAGTTAACTGTCCCCATCCTGGATGCCCTCTCTAGTCTGAACCTTAGTTACTCACTACTTACTGAGGTAGAACACACACACGCACACACACGCACACACACGCACACACACACACACACACACACACACACACACACACACACACACACACACACACACACCCACATATTATTATTATTACTCGCCAAGTGAATGTCATCATGTTGTTAACTGTTACTCTCTGCTCTCTCAGGTCCGTGGAGCCGTTATGACCACTTTGGCTGCTGTGCAACTTGAGGACCTACCTGTGGTGGTCAAGTTCATCCTGCACTCTGTCTCAGCCTCTGATGCATATGAGGTCAGAGCTCAGGGCCCTATTTTTCATTCCAAAAACACAACATAGTATTTGTGTTCTCTGGTTGTTATAGTACATATCATTTGAAATCAAGAATGTGGCATGTGTTTTTGCCGTGCGTAGGTGGTGTGTAATCTTCGTAAAAAGCTGGAGTTGGAGCAGTGTGTTCTCCCTCCTGTGCTGCAGGCCTCCCAGAGTCGCATGAAGAGCAGAGGATCAGCAGCGTACGACAACACTGTTTCCTTTTCACTCACAGCTAATACCTCAGTATGTTTTATCAGGAACCTATTTTAAAGTAGGCCAGTAGGTTCTTGATGTTGTATTCCTGGAGATATAATCTAATAAATCTGGTTTTGGAACAGGTCCGCTTCAACACCAGCCGCTAGCAGCAGCCAGGACAGCGTTGCATTGATGTTGGACGGCATCAAGTCAGCAGTCCGATTCCAGAAAATGATATCTGAGGCTTGGCTCAAGGTGGGAAATGAATCCGTATTTAAGCCCCCTTGTTTTAATTGATTATTTATTTTGATTAATAAATAACAAGCTTTTTTAATGACAGTCTTCTCAATTTCAGTGTTGCTTTCTAAACTTTTACTGTGTTGTTTTTTTATTAGGCAATAGAGTCTGTGGACGAAGAGGAGGACCATAAGGTGAGCGTCATCTCCTTAGTTCAGGGTATCCCCATAGTAAATTGGTTTGTGTAAACACTCAGATCCCATTCTATAAGTTTAGAACATTAAGAAAAAAAGGTTAAAGGAACACGCCGACTTATTGGGAATTTAGCTTATTCACCGTAACCCCCAGAGTTAGACAAGTCGATACATACCCTTCTCATCTCCGTGCGTGCTGTAACGCTGTCTGACGGCCCCAGCAGCAGCAGCCCATCACAGAAGATGCATGCAGGTGAACCGGGAACTATATTCTCAGACAGGTTTGCTGCAAAGCAAATCATTCCGCCCAAGTACTATATTCTTCCACCTGAGAATATAGTTCCCGGTTTGTTTACGGTTAGAAGATGGCTGTGTCTCATGTTACATTGTTATTTGTACACGCTGTGACTATACAAATTACAACATGTAAATAGGAACATGTTGGCGTTATTTTGTCACTTATTGGGAGCAGTAGGATTGCTGGAACCATTCACCTGCATGTTATGTGCTGGCCTGCTGCCGCTGGAGCCGTCAGACAGCCTTACAGCACGCACGGAGATGAGAAGGGTATGTATCGACTTGTCTAACTCTGGGGGTTACGGTGAATAAGCTAAATTCACAATAAGTCGGTGTGTTCCTTTAAAAAAAAAAGGAATTTGTTAATTTTGGCAAAAGTTTTACATTTGAAAATGAAGTCTGGAAACGATGATGATAGAAAAATGACTTATTACATTACATGTGATTTAGCTGACACTTTTATCCAAAGCGACATACAATTGCTATATATATCAGAGGTCGCACGCCTCTGGAGCAACTAGGGGTTAAGTGTCTTGCTCAGGGACACATTGGTTGATGTATTGCAGTGGGTATCGAACCCAGCTCTCCCACACCACAGGCATGTGTCACATCAACTGCCCCACCCCCATGTTATCATTATACAGTATATTAGCATATATCATACTGTACAATAACAATCATCTTTAAAATCAGTCATGGCCACAAAGGACATGTTAGGAACCTGTACTTGTATTGTTCACATTAATGTGTGTCTGTGGGGATGGGAATCTATGTGCTCTGCCATGTCAGGTAATAGATCTGCTGGTGCTGTTCATCCTCCATTCCACCAATGCCAACCAGAGCCGGCGGGGAGCGGAGAGGGTGCTGAAGGTGAAAGTGAGGGCTGGACTGATCCAGGACACTCTTCTCCAGAGGACCTTCAGGGACTATGCTCAGGTGGGTCGGTCTGCAGACGTACTAGCTGAAATATAACGACAGTAGCACGGTGCACTTTCTTTGTTTAGACAGTTGTAGACATTATTATACGGATAATATGTTGTGTTAATTAATGACGACACTCTAGGTCATGCGAGGGTATTTCCCCTCCATCCTGGCTCTGGCTCAGAGTTTGTTGCGCTCCCCTGACCCCTGCGTGGTGCCTTTTGGTGGACACATGTACCGACACTCATTCATTGCTTTTGACTCTTACTGCCAACAGGTGAGTTTGCGATTCATTTAAAAAAAAAAAAAAAAGTGCATAAGAGGGTTTATCTGTTATTTTAATTCAGTCGTTTTAATTCTGTTCTGTATTATGTTTTTTAGGAGGTGGTGGGCTCTTTAGTGACCCATGTGTGCAGTGGAGTGGGGGGGGAGGTGGACATGGCTCTGGAGTTGCTCTGCGGCCTCGTTACAGAGAAGCCCTCAGAAATGGCCCTGTATGCTGTTTTTGTCAAGGTAAGGAGGTGATCCATACATCAGCTATTGTAGCTGCTAACCAAACCGCACTTTAAAAATGTATTATTGAAATGTCAGCACAATCGATGTACTAACAGCTTGTAGCTAGCAAAAGGGTCCCTGATGGTTCTCTTGCAGAGGTTTGGTATTTTCCCACTGTGTTTGGTTTAGTTTTTAACTGAGCACAATGTTTGACACAGGGAATCTTGGACTACATGGACAACCTCACACCCCAACAGATCCGCAGACTCTTCCACCTTCTTAGCAGACTGGCCTTCGGGCAACAGCAGCAGGGATGTCACATCCAGGTACCCATTTACAAGAGAATTCAGCCTTTTCTGCTTTTTTCCCCTGCCTTTTCTTGTCATCCTCTCAACTGCTGACCTAGCTTTCTCTTTCTGTTTCTCCCCTCAGGATGACATGCACATAGTGATCCGCAAACAGCTCTCCAGCACTGTGCCCAAGTACAAGCGTATTGGCATCATTGGTGCTGTCATGATTGTAGGCAGCATGGGGGCCATCAGGTAAAGAGGGGGGGGGGGGGACTGACTCACAGGCATAACAGGCAATATTTTCCTTATTCATTCTGTCACTTTATCTTTCTATATGTCTTGATCACACTTTCTGCTGCCCCCCAGGCCTAAAGTGAAGGAGTCACAGACTGGGTCGTTACCCCAGGAGACGTTCAGACAGGTACATATGTTAGGCATTTAAACAATCAGAATGAACAATGTGTATTTTTTGCACTTTGGGATTTTTCATTAGTTTGCTTTTTATTTTATTTATTTTCATTTCAATATCACTTCATTTGTGGCTGTCAGTTAGGGTGTAATATAGCCTGGTTGACACCAGACCCTTCTCAGTTGTAACTGATAGTGGGTCTGGGAAAGGTTCATTGACAGTTATTTCCAAAGGGGCGTCACCAACGGACGCCGCTCAAATGCCTCTGGGCGCATTGGCTAGTCCAACCAATCAGACCAACGATCCAGGTGACGCTGCGCTTCGGTGGTCGTCATGTTGAATGCATGGTTGAATGTAAACAAAAAGCAGCTCGCCGTCGTTGCGCTATCGTCGTCGCGTAAAGCCCGCCTCAACAGTTGTGATTGGTGTAAAGCCCGCCTCAGCGGTTGTGATTGGTGCCTCGATTTTGGGGAAATTGGAAATGGGTTTGAATCATAGACTGTATAATATGAATAATAATATATACAGTCTATGGTTTGAATGGGCTCTTCGCCAGACTGACTTGCAGAGCAAATCTCAAATTTGCCGGAAGTTCGTCAGGGTTTACCCAGGCTAGGTGTCATAGTGAGTTATACCTGCAATCCAAACCTTCTCTCCTATTTGTTTGGGTATTTGTTCCTATTTATTATTCTCTGTCTTATTGTTCTGTGTATCTTATTGTTTCTATTAATTGATCTTGATTATCTTGATCTAAAGCAGCTAAAGTTGTCAGCACCGGAGTCCAAGAAAAGTTTCCCAGAGGGGACAATAAAGTATAATTGGATTAAAAAACGTCTGGTACATTTAGACAACAGTGAACTTTTTGATGTACTTCAGTTCTGCATACCTGCAAACTAGTCGCTTTTCGGGGAAAATCGCCGTTTTGAATGGGAAAATGTCCTCCACGTGAATCGTGTAGATCCGAAAAGTTTTTATTGGGGGGGGGGGGTGGGTATACGGCACCGGTGCCTTAACGGCCGTTCTCTACCGGACCGAATAGCAACGCGGATTTCGGTGCCTTATTTAGGCGTCACTTAAATGCCTACGCTTCTCTCTGATGCTTTCGATCCGAAAACGGACGTTAGAGGGAACTGAAACATCGCCGCACAGGACGCTAGTTAACACTACACCTGACAGCAGGTAACGTTAGCCTACCGTTAGCTAGCAGCTGGAGTAAACACGCTTACGATGCTGACAGCTAAACGGTGTAAAAGTGTGTCTGTCTGTATTTCACTGGAGAGGATTCCAACAGTCTGTAGCTGCCGTTGTCTGAAAAACAACACAGATGTTGCGTTCACTTGAAATTCGCCTTGCCAGCTTCGTGCTGCATTCAAAGTTGTTGTAAAATACCCTTTTCTCATCCAGTGGTTGTTTTTGTCGTTTAACAGGAATTTACTGGTGAAATAAGTTATTGTTATAAGTTATTGTTATTCCATTTTTAATAAATCAAGAGAATCATGGGAATGATGTGTCACCTCTTTCAGCTCTTCTGAGTTTGCAGGTATGAGTTCTAGATTTAGTGTTTTATAGAGGGCGAGGAAGTGTCTCATAAATGTAGATCTTATAAAACAATAACATTTTATTTTAAATATATTTTTTTGAAAACATCCAAAAGCCCGTGACTAATATTCTTATTTTGCATTCATTTTTGGTTTTATAAATTGCTAAGATGGCTTTGTGTAATTTTGAAACCTTATTCACTTTTTCTTTTGGTAAGTGGCCGTGTTTTATCAACTGACACTTTGATTCTAACCTTTATATAATTTACATTTGCTTCCAAGAGTGGTCTGGGTAGGGTCAGCAGCACTACTTTAGGGCTGTATATAGAGTAGATAAATAACCCTTCATTTGGTGGTTGTATTCAAGCCTCTGACTCAAGCACAGACTCAGTTGATTTATACACTGCGCACCAGCTACAGCTTTTCCTTTTGCTAACTAAACCTGTGCTGTGAACTCCCTGCGGAAGAGGTCAAGCAAAAACATTACAATGGGAATATTTTCTCCTGCCACAAACTATAAAAAGGCACTTTATTATAAGTTGAGTATTCTGTCACTTCTTGTTAAACCTCCCAACATGGTTGGGTGATTGTAACTGAAGATGTACTCTGGTCTGTAGATATCTTTATGTATGGGTGTATTGGTGGTTCAGCCCAAAACTGTTACTGTCCTTCTTACCGCTGCTCCATTGAGAGTATACTGTCTTACTGTATCTGTGTGTGGTTTGCCAGCTGCACAGCAACAGAGATGAAAGCGCTCCAGAGGGTAGTCGCCATCGGCCAAAAGATCACTGACTGCCCTCTCCCCTCCTTGGATGATCTTTATAGCTCTCGCTGCCTTTAAAAAAGCCAAGAGCAAAGATCCATCTCAGCCTGGACACTCTCTGTTTGAACAGCTGCCCTCGGGCACGAACAAACAGGCTGAAAAAGTTTTTATCTAAGAGCCATCATTAAACTTAATGCCATTTGAGTTTAAGGATGAATCATGCAGTGAATGTTTTTGTGTGTGTAGTATTCCTGTGTTTTGTGTTTTTAACTTTCGTTTTTAAACTATTTGTATACTGATTTCTAGAGCCTTTTTTATGCATATACATATAGATATTTATTTTCCTGCTTTGCACTTTTCACTGATGTTTTGCACTGAGAGGACTGCATTCAATTTCGTTGTACATTTACAATGACAATAAAGACTATTCTATTCTTTTCTATTCTATTGCTTGTTGCAGGTGACAGCCCTGTTGGAGCTGGTGAAGTCTAGCAGTGAAAGCTCTCCTGAGGCTGCCGCTCTGTACTACGATGAACTGGCCAACCTGGTCCTGAGCTCTGCCCTGCACCCACAGGTGCAGGTGTGTCTCACACAAACATTGAACATATTTCCTATGTTAATAGCTCCTCTTAATTTATAACATTTCTGACACGCAACTAAGGCATGATTAAGCATACTGGTCCTGTTGTTTTCCTCCTACCAACAGCAAATGATCGGAAATAGTGTCCTAAATGAGTTCCAGGAGGACTTTGTGGTGGATCTAGGGCCAGAAATATCGGGGTTAGTGATGAATAGCTGGCAGCACAAAAAATGATTCGCTTAAAAAAAACAAAACTTAAACTTAACTTAAAAACATTTATTCCTGTAACTACTGTCATTAATCCCATGTATCTCAGTCCCTTTCACTTTACGCCCCGCGTGATGTACAACCTGGAAGACGGGGAGACTCCGGGAATTGCCATCAACCTGCTGCCTATATTGGCCAGAGACATGCAGAACAAAGGAGAGCACAGTCAAACCAAGAAGGCGCACAAGTCAGTCACCCTACTGCCACCACCTCTAACCAGTTCTAATGAGTGACAACAAAATATTTCCTTAATGGTGTATTTCACTTGCAGTACAGCCAGATTTACAGTTTCAGTTTATTTTCGCAAAATATCTTACAAACATACATGTAATTAATGGAGATTTTGAATGTGTTTCTTTCTGTTTTTTGTTGGGGCAGGCGAGTGTCTCTTCTCTGTCTGTCTCCGTTTTTTCGCCTCCTGAGACTCTGTGAGGAGAAACAGAACCAGGGAGACCTGGATGAGATTGACGGCCTGCTGGGTGAGGAAGTGGAATTACGCATTTTCAACCGGAAAGCAAGTTTGTTTTCATTTCTATGGCTGTAAAATAATGTGTGTCTGTGTGTGTTTACATTTGCTGGAGCACAGGCTGCCCTCTGATCCTAACAGACATGGATGTATTGGAGAAAACAGAGAGCCTGTCAAAAGCTGAGAGGGAGTTCCTCTGTACTTTGCTGTTTCACACCATCAACTGGCTCAGAGAGGTAACTGCATGTGACTGATTTGTACAACACGTTTTTCTTAAAAGTAGGAGATATGTAACTAAAGCAGTGTCTTGCCCCTGTTTTGTGATAGGTCATAAATGCATTCTGTAGACAAAAAGAAACTGAGATGAAGATGAAAGTGATGACCCGTCTGCAGAACATCACCTACCTTCAGACACTGTTGGAGAGGGCGTTGGCAGGTGAGGTTTTGATCCATCAATACTGGGCATCACAAAAATCTACCCAGAATACCATGTGATGTCAGTTCTAAAAAGTAATTTTCTTTTTCTTTAATGTGTGTTTCAGGAACACCTGGCTATGTTCCACCTGTTGCCAACTTTGATGGAGAATGCACAGATGTGGTTCTACTTAGTGCTGCTGCTCCTGTAAATAAGGCAAAGAAAGGTAAGATAGATTTTTCTCCACGTTAATGAAACCAAATACTCTGAATAAGGGAATAAAAACGTACTTAATTGTCACATATGTTATTTAGATGGCACAGGAAAGAAGAGGAAGGCCCCTGGCAGGAATTCGTCCGAGAGCAGCTCTCAGCTTGAGGAACCAAATGAAGACAAAACTCAGCAGGTAAACCTTGACCTCTCGTATTAATCTCTTGTTTTTTTGTTGGTATGTAACCGAGCTAAAAAGGGGATTCTGCTTGTGCTAAAGGAGCAACCAGAAAAGGAGAAAGAAAAGGAGATCCGGCAAGGTGTCAGTCTGGTGTCCTACAGACCGTTTTTCAGGGAGCTGGACATGGAGGTGTTCAGTGTGCTGCAGTGTGGCTTGCTGTCCCGCTCACTGCTGGACTCAGAGCTCCACACCAAGGTAAGAAAAAAAGAATAAGTTTTAGGCCTTTTATATGTTTCTTTACTTAATTATTGATTTTATATATTTTTTTTTAACGATTTAAAAAAATGGCTTTTTAACTTAAAATTAAGGTTAGGGGTTAGGCATAGGGTTAGTCAGGGAACGTCAGCTTACATACTGTATATATGTTTATATATATATATATATCTATCAAGACCTGGGAACATTATTACCCAACCATACTTTGACACTGAGAACGATGATTGGAAGCATGGGGATTTATTTGGATTGTAGTGAAATCAATATCTATGCAGTTTTACAATGTATACACCACATACATCAATACACAGGTTTTTCATCTCCTCTTATATTCCTACATGATTGAGGTGCAAGAAGAGGTTCTGCTGGGTCCCGCTGAGCTGGTGTTCCTGTTGGAGGATATGCTTCGCAAACTGGAGTTCAGTCTTACAGCTGCCCCTGCCAAGAGACCCCCTTTCTTTAAGGTACAGAAAAAAAGCATACAGTGATAAACGCAGATCAGAGAAGTTAGGCTGCGTGCCGATAACATCCGGCAGCTCCGGCGATTCGCCGCAGGGTTGTGCCGTAGTGTGGAGTGTCACTTATATGGCCCATTTATGTGTGACGTCCTGTTGTGTTCTTTAACCCCCCAATGTAGCACAAGTAGACTTTACATTTTACAATTAGTATTTTACGTCGGATCGTTTTTATAATCTTGACATTTCCAGCTGCATTTAAAGGCAGCGTCATACTATGGAGAACGTAGTCCATCCGCCGGATGCATATATTTTAAATTGAGACAGCTAGCTAGTTACCTAGGAGTTTTCTCTCGCAGGACTATTTTGCAGTGGCTCTGTGCGGGGTTTAGCGCTGCCCATGATGATTGTGATTGGTTTAAAGAAATGCCAATATAATAAACCAGAGCACGTTTTTCTTCCATCCCGGAATGCTGCGTGGACTAGCCAGACCCTCCTCCGCTCCGTGGTGTGTGGATGGTCTGGCAAAGCCAGATTATGGAGACAGAGACAATAGAGATGGAGGGACTGTGCATTGTGCTGGAAGTTGTTGCAGGAAACAATCAGATGTTACACAAACTCCTGGGCAATTAAGTGCCTGTGTTTTGCTTTTTACCCACATAGTTTTTTAAAACTTTTTTGTTGCAGCGATAGAGACAGTGATGTTTACTGTGCAGGTCTCCCACACCGCCTCAGAATGGACTGACAACTCTGATCGCCTGTTACATGATTGGCCGCCGCAGGGTGACATCAGCTTGCGTTTCTCCAAAAGTTGAATCTGTCTCAACTTTTCGCCGCAGCCAGGGTCCAAAATTAACTTTGCCAAATGGCTAGTGAATGTTCAAATTTTACCAGCCACTCAATAGATTACCAATGTTTTTTGGCTGGTGAGTGAAGCAAATCTACCAGCCATTGTATATTTTACCAGCATTTGGCTAGTAGATGATGCTAATTTTGGACCCTGCGGCGCAGGCCGCTGCGGGTTTTTCAGCACTCCCCTAGCGTCTGAACGCGGCCTTATGAAAGCTCTCGAAATGCGAGAATGTGCAGGTCTTTGAAATGTTTGACAATGTCTGGGTAAGAACAGTTTGCAATATACAGTACATTATTGTTTTCTTAGACTTTCCTTTGATGCAGGCAAATACAATGGCCTGAAGAAATACTATATAATATAAACTATAATGACAGACTCAGTACATTTTCTGAGTCTGTCATTAGTCAAGAAGCTTTGAGTGTCGATGATGATGAATGATATTTAGTTCCAACTGTACAAAGATGTAATTTTCGGGCTTATATGAGAAGAAACTTAATGACAAACATTTTCTTGTGCAGGGAAGGGCCGATAAGAGCGTGGGTTTCTCCCATCTACAACAGAAGAGCTCCAAGGATATTGCTTCCTACTGCGTCCAGCTGCTGCCCACCCTCTGCTCACATCTGGAAAACTGCCACAACCATTTTCAGGTACAAACACAAACAATCTGTAGATATGAGTGAAGACTTTGTCTCTTTCTTCTAGTTTATAAAAAAATTGCTTTGTGTTTGTTTACATTTGTGCATTTTTTTCCCCAGACACTGCTTTCTGAGAACAACGGCGTTGTGGACGGACCTGCCACAGATGTTCAAGAGCACCAACTGATGTCATCAGGCTACCAGCTGCTCCTGCAGGTCCTGAACACCACCTTCAGCTGGTGAGGACCAGCACCACTGACTTTCATGTCAGACATTAAATCATTTAACTCTATGAAATGTTAGAGCAGTATGCTATTTGGAAGAGTCAGTCTGGCTTCTGTTGAGTTTTGTCTCTGAAATGTATCTGTATCTGTATCTTTATGTGGGTATTTGTCAGGTCTGGATTCAGCCAGCCAGGGCACCGGAGCTTACTGAAGAAGGCTCTTGGAGTTTTAGCTGAACGACTAAAAGGGGGAGGTAGTGAGTTGACCCTGGAGCAGCTTGTAAAGTAAGTGATAAAGTTTAAGAACAGCAGAGTTACTACTACATATAATGTATGTTTTTTTTTATTATTTATGTATTGATCTGTTTGTTTATCACATTAAAGCTTTAGTGCGTACCTTTTTTATATTAAAGAACGTCTGTTACATTCAAGCCATTGCCAAATGAGTTGATACAAAGCTAATTAAGACTATCAGCTCCACACAACTCTCTCTGTATTTCTCAGCATGACTATGTTTATAAAATGGTGTCATCCTGCGCAGAAACTTGAGTGAAGATATTTTACCTTTTCTGAAGAGTCCATGTTTTTTGAATCCTCCATGTCCTCCTTGGTTAAAACCAACTGCATGGAGGGGTGGGGGTGGTGCGCGATTATGGAAGGCTTGTGTCATGTGGATGCAGCAACAGTGGTGTTGTCATTACTTAGAATTCCTCATGGGGGAGACAGAAACTATGCACTGTAGCTTTAAATAGGCCTTGGTGGCCTCTCACTGCTAAAAAGAAAGTAAATGCTAGTGCTGTCAAACGATTAAAATATTTAATCGTGATTAATCACATTAATGTCATAGTTAACTCACAATTAATCGCAATCAATCACATTTTTATCTATTCTAAATGTCCCTAGATTTCTTTTTGTCCAATTATTTTTTCTCATTTTAATGCTCTTATCAACATGGAAAAGTGGATTGGCTTGCTTTGTGCTTTTGTCGCCTGGCTTTGACGAGGGGACGGAGAATTCGCATCAGCTGTGTGCTTGGCCATCAAGTGGTATTTCAGACTGGACGTGCTGCGATGATAGCTCAGTTCACAACGACAAAACACACAGATCACGTTGGTCTTGTCAGTGGAACCATTTGTCAACTTTTTAAAAGTAAACTTTCCATTCAGAATCTTATTGCCATCCATTTCGGCGTCTCGCGCTCACCATCCACTCAAAACGTAACATTAGCCTACTACTCTTTGGCCCAAACAAGTGTGTACGGCGTGCCTGTTGTTTTGTTTCCGGTCTAGCTAGATCCGGTGTAGTGTTGTAGTTTTTCTAACGTTACTAGTTGTTGCAACAGCATGTGAAAAAAAAACTACAAAGTTTGCTATGCCAAAAAGAACGTTAATCTCGCGATAAAAAAATTGACGCCGTTAAAATGGGTTTGCGTTAACGCCGTTAATAACGCGTTTAACTGACAGCACTAGTAAATACAGAACCATTTTTAAACATATATATAAACATAACATTTACAAAAAAACGGCATAATTCTCCAAATAACTGAATAAAGAGCAACTATTTACAACACAATAGCAACAAATGTATTACCGGGTATGTAATATCCATGGGCCCAGCAAAGAACAAGGGACATTTCCAAAATGTTCTGCAAGGAAACTCTTAAAGGAGAACTACGCCCCTTTTTCAAAATTCATACATGTCATTCCTATTGTCTTAAGAGACAGTCCAAACATTTTAGTAAACACCAACAACTCTCCCAAATCCAAAAACTGGAGTGACCAAACACTGAAACTCAAATGTTTGATGTCATCAAGTATAAAGTTCCACCAACTGGAGAGTGTTGGGTTGAAACACTCAGTGAAGGTTGGGTACCACCTGATGACATCAGCTCCTGCTACGGTTACCTCAAACGGTAACTGAAGAAAGCCCCGGGTGTATGTCACAAGAGAGACTTCTTTGGTTTCTGGCTTTGAGAGAGAGTAGCATGTTTACAAAAATGTATTGAACTTTCATAGGCCATGGAAATAACATATTGGAATTCCTAATTTAGGTGGTGTTCTCCTTTTAATACCAGCATTGTCTAATAGTGTCAATTACAATGCTTGTAGTAGAGCTTAGATCGGGCCCAAAAAAATCAAGCCCGACCCTACCCGAGCCCGTACACGTTGCGTCCGAGACCGGCCCGACACATTAACTGTAATTATGAGCCCCAGCCCGATTTAAACCCGACAATTTTTTAATACGTGGGCCGTTATAATTGACGTTCTCAACTACAATTCCGAGTTGTTTGAACTACAGAAATCTGTTTAGAATTATCTTAATACCGGTAATGCAACAAGGACGAAGCATGTAAACTGCGCTGCTTGTTTATTCAGAATGGAATGGATCGCAAATGGATCCGAATGAAGAAACGTAAAAAAAAAAAGACTCGACCCTAAATCCCTCAGCCGAATAGTGAGGGTAACAGATCAAGGCAGCAACATAATCAAAGCCCTGGAACCATATAGGAGACTTTCTTGTCTCGATCACCTAATTAATACTGTCCTTCGCAATGGTCTGCATGCTGACGCACTGGCCGACAACAGTGCTGCAGATGGGGGAGACACGATGTAGCACAGTTTATCTCACACTTAAGTCAGTGCAGGACACCCAGAGCTACGGGAGAAGCTGGAGAGGCATAGATTGCTCCCCACCGAATAAGGCTAATAAAGTAATGATTAAAAAAACACAAATGCTTGATCAAGGGCCCGGCCCGGCCCGATCATAGCGGCGTAAAATATTGGCCCGGCCCGTGGGTCGGGTCCGGTTCGGGCTCGGGCTCGGGCAGAGAATCTAAACTCTAGCTTGTAGTTGTGTTTTTGACAGAATCAAATGTATCTTTACCCCCTTTTTTGCTCTGTTTAGACACAGCTTTGAGTATCTGGTGAACTTCGGCAGCACAATGCCAAGTCTCAGCACAGCCCTGTGTCTCTCCCAGCTTCTGTCCACTGTGTCTGAGAAAGGAGGGAACCCTGCTGCCTACAGAGAGCAGACCGGTCAGTCTGACATGTTGCCTCACTTAAACGTATCTCCTATCCAATGGACTGTGATGATAAATGCCTGATTGTTCTTCCTAGCTTCCCTCGCAAAACGTTTCCTGAGCCAAGACTGGGTGACAGCCAGCGGAGAGAAGGAGCGAGGGAACAAATTCAATGAAGCACTTCACACTCTCCTAAGGTGCGTCTGCATGTCAGAAAGGTTTGATGGAAAGCAACCAAAATGCTTGTATTAGCGCCTGACTGATTAGTGGCAATGGATTTTAGTTAATCACACATACATTGGTATTGGTATATATGATATAAACTGCTTAGGAAATTACCTATAGCTCTTTAATAAATATCTATACTCCAACAACAACACATGATGTTAAAGCACCTAGAAGTGTTAGCACGTTTATAAAGCACACCGTTTCTAGTTAACACATTATATATGGCACTGTTATAACTGTGAACAAGCATCTAAATGTTTTAATTATGATGTCTTTGTCTTTTCCTCTCTCTGCAGAATTTACCTGGAGCATGTCGATGATGTTCTGAAGGCAGTGGAGGAAATAGCAGGAGAAGGAATCACTGAGCTCCTCAATGCCTCAAAAGATGAGAGATCTGCATCCTGGCCCACGCTCAACAGGTAGCTCCTCATCCCCATCAGTTCGTTGTGCTTAGTTGTCTCAGAGCAAAATGGAAGTTCACCTGTGAGTTAGTGATTATACAAAAGTAGCCCAGATTGCAGTTAGATTGATCCATGTGTTCCTGCCTCAGCACGGCCTCATGGCTTACTGTGATAGCAATAACTTCACAACAATCACATGAACGAGTATATTTATCCACATAGTTATTATTCTGTTGTCCATTCTTCCAAAATTGTCGTCTTCTTCTTCTTCAGGCAGACATTCCTGGTGTTCTACAAAGTGTTGATGTCAGAGTTGGAAAAGGCCATCAGAAAGATTCCTGCTGGCAAAGTCAGTGACAACTCTGAGGTCAGCCACTAGGTGTCACACTGTACACTGTAGTACTGTACATCTTAGAGCTCAATGTAATCAGAGCCACAAAACATGTGCATGCGTGTTTTATTTAATAAAACATGTAACCCATGTCCTCCTTCAAGGCTCAGCGTGAGAAGCTGCTGACATGGAACCTTGCTGTCAGAGATTTTCATATCCTGGTCAACCTAGTTAAGGTCTGTTTGCATCATCTAATGGCTGTGAATGTCTTTTGCACAGATTTTAACATTTGACCTCATCTCAGCATTCAGCCTCACTGGGTTATATCTTCCATGTTATGGTATTTCATTAGTTTTGGGTAACTCATACTGTGGGTTGAATTAGACGTGCCATTTTATAATCTTTATCATTTAATTTCATCACTTTTATCCCATCTTATCTTTTGTAGATTAGTTAGTCTTTAACAAATCTATGTGTTTCAGTCAGGCTCATCTTCTCACATATTTATCCTCTAATCTCTTCCCACAGGTGTTTGATTCTAGGCCGGTGCTCATTGCGTGCCTAAAGGTGAGTCGACTGCCGTGTGCCTTGAAAAAGATTTCACATTCAGGTGAAACTGCTATGACTTTGCATTAACTGATCATGTTGTTATTGGTAGTATGGCCGCCTTTTCCTGGAGTCTTTCCTGAAGTTGGGGATGCCACTACTGGACAACAGTTTCAAAAGGCACATGGTATGCATAGAATCTTGTCACCTAGTACAGCTAGTTAATGCCATATTAAGCTGAACATTAACATTTTCAACAAGTATGGCCTTTGAAAACTGAATAGTCTTAAATGGTTGACCTTGACATTATTTCTGCTAACAACTAACAACTACAGTACACTTTACTCAAGGGAATTATCCTGCTTTCTGAATTAATATAATCAAAATATTTTTGAAATACTCCCACCTAGACCTTCAGAAAATAATGTATTTAAAGACATTGAATTAAAGCACAAACAAATTCACAGATTTCATAGTATTTACATAATATTTTCTAGTTTATTCCCAAACACGTTGATTCACTTTTATATATAAGTGCATGTTTTCTGCTTCTGCTTCCCTATATCATTCAAACATGGGTTGGCACTAGAGCATGGCTAAGCACAGAAAAACATTCTGTGTCGTTGTGTAGAAATGTGCAAAATGAAGTGCTGACAGTGGAATGACTATGCATTGTCTTTTTAAGGAGGATGTCCAGAGCCTGCTAAAAACCTTCCAGCTCAGCACCCGGCAGCTCCATCACATGTGTGGACATTCTAAGGTAGCTACAGATCACACCCTTTCTAGCACATTCATATGAGACATCTCACTGCGTGTACTCGTGCCAAATCTACCAATCCGGGAGTACAAAATATTCCTGTTAAATTAGAGAAAAGACAGCCAGAGTCTGGACAATGCACATGTTAATCCGTGGGTGCTCTATAACTAAGAAGCCTTGTCATCATGTGTTGGTGCTCAGATTCACCAGGATACAAGCCTGACCAACCACGTACCAGCCTTAAAGAAGTGCCTCGAGCAGTTTGTTTACAGAGTGAAGGCCATGCTGACGCTCAACAACTGTCAGGAGGCGTTTTGGATTGGCAACCTGAAGAATCGCAACCTGAAGGTATAACGTTATGGAATTTTTATTATGTGTCTGTTCATATTTTGAGTTAATCAGTTAAAGGAATGATATATGCTGCAGGGTGAAGAGATTCTTTCTCAGCGGTCACAAGGAAGTGATGAGGAGGATGATGATGATGATGATGATGAGGAGGAGCAGCAATGTTCACCACTGCCTCAGGACCAGTCAGAGGATGAGGTACCTGCCATTTCCAGGCATTATGTCAACATCTGATACAGGAGTAGGACTGGCTCCCAGCAAATTTGTTTCAATTTAGACATGTTATTGTTTTTATTTATTAGGTATAAGTAAAGATTATTGTTTTTTTGTATAGAGTATAGTTTCATTTTGACATAAAAATAAAACTTTTTGATTCTGTAACACGTTGAGACAATATTACCTAGAGTTTACTACAATCAGCAGTGACTTGACCAAGAATTAGTTGACAAAACGTACTAAAATGGTGTCAAAACTACAGAGACCAACAGGTACTGGGTAAATGTTTTGACAATGTGTGCACATTAATTATACTATACTATATGAACGGTGGTGCTTTTCAAAACATCAACCTGGGAGGAATTTGGCATACAACAAAATCAGGGAGTGTACCTTGTAAACAAAAGAGGAAAAAAATACTGACTAAAAGCCTTTTCATAAAACTGAACAATGGATAAATTAATGGTAAATAAACAGGTAGAGTAATGTGTAAGTAAGTGTAAAGTGGCTGAAAAGATTAGCAGGAGTAGGACCACAACACAGGTTTTATTTGGAGGGATAAGCAGCACACAGTAATAATACAGTCAGTTATATTAGCCAGCCAAACAATGTGCTTCCACTGCTGCTGAGTTGGCCATTACTCTGTGAAGTTTAAAGCATACAGGTCAGTCAACAGGCAGTTGAAACTGTAGAGGGACGTGGGCTGATAAGATTAACGTTGGAGCACTCCAGCAAGCTAATGATTAGTGGCTGACACAGTTAACAGGGAAAATGTTGTGCAGTTTCTTCCTAATGCTGCTTTATGCAGCTTCACAGCTTTAATTAAGCATATTTGCCAAATGTTTCTAATGTGCTTTCCATCAGGCCCAGGAGACAGACTCAACGAAGGTGAACAGAGAGGACGATGTGGATCAAGATGATATTACAGATGACTCTGACTGAAAGAACCATAAACTGTTGGTTTTCATTTGCATTTGGGTCAAACCCCCATTTGTGAATCACATTTTGACGTTTGAAATGCCAGTTGTAGTGTCTTTACATTAACACTTTCTAAATGTATTGAATACTGCTACTCAATTGGCAGTGTTCAGGTATAGGATAAATAACTCCAGTATATAATCGCAATAACACTGCAAGCACATTAAAAAAAGTTCATGAGATGCTTTTATGTACTTCTACAGGTTTTCTTTTCTGTTGAAGATAAAACATGCCTAATAATTAGGTGTTTTTGTGAAAAAAATGTGCTGTATGCTTTATTCTATTTGTTTGCCGACAAAATAAAATATAGATTGTTAAAGAATTACAATCCAGAGCATTTTTTTTCTTTTATCCTAGAATGTATCTGTGGTGCAGCCAGATACTCCACATAGCGCTGTGGAGATAGGTCTGGCAGTGTGCTAGAGCCCGACCGATAAAGGATTTTTAAGGCCGATATAGATACAAATATTTGGTGATTTAAAAATCAGATATTCCGATATATCTGCTGATATATATTTAAAAAAAAATATATATATCCAGAAATGCGTAACAAAACATTAACAGATTTTCCTAATATTAGTTATTTGTAGTTATTCTATGAGAGTCCTCACTAAAATAATAATGATAATGCAGTTTAAAAATAAACTTGTTTGTTTTATTGTCACAACAGAACAGAGGAACATCAAAATATATTAAAGTTCTGATAAATAAAATGTATAAAAATACAATCTTAAGATATGAAACTTAAAGTCCTTTTGAACAAAACACAATAACAAAAATCAGTGTTGCCAACAGGGACGTTGTAGAGCGCCCTCTGGTGGACAAACGCCAACACTCATAACATGGTTGAAGGGTGTTTCGTTTGTTTTTATTTAATTTTTTAAATATTCAGTTATCGGCCATTATAAATGCCGATACCGATAGTTTGGAAAATGCCTAATATTGGCCCGCCGATATATCGGTCGGGCTCTATGAGAGACTATACAAAAACTGACAGCACACAGCTTTGAACATACTGCAGCAAACCAGGAAAACTACTTTTTGCTTTGAAACATTATCACACAACTGATTTGTCCTAACTTGTTTACAGAGCCTGTGCTGAGCTTATAAATCTGTCCCGTCACACCAACTCCTCTGGATTCTGCCATAGACTGTAACAGGCTATGGATTCTGCTCAAATTTGTTTTCTGTTTCGCTTCATATTTTGTCCTTAATGACTTTCCATAGTTTGGTGAATTTGACGTCAGCAGGACTTTACAATGCTGTTTGAACAAAACCTTTAATGTTTGTGTCTGCAGTCCTTTAAAGCAGCACTGACAACTGTCTGATAGCACCGACATCCTTAACATAAGTTCCTCGAATCATTTATAGAGCACGGGAATCAGTGAAAGAACAACATATTTAAAAGAAAACAGAAAATCACCGCTTCTTGTTACAGCGCTCTATCTTTCTGTACAGCTCTTGGGTTGAACCACGTAAATGGAAAGGGGTATTTTGCCATAAATGCGAATGCTATGGTCACTAACTAAGGTTTACATTGATTAAGATAAGTCACATGTATTGATTATTTGTACATATTATGTTGATTCGATATTTCGATATTTTGTGATTAATCTATAGAAAGCAGTCGTTTAAAAAACACAGTGACGCCACCCCCCTCTGCGGATAAGAATGGACCATCCAGGAAGCATGTTCAGTGTTTGGGGAAATACCATAAACAAACTGTCTTTCGTGTCAACTTGAACGACTGCTTTTTCCTTCGTTTCAGGTTATTGCGACTGTGAAAACCAAATTAATACTGTCTCTTGTATAGCCACGTTTTTTTTGCGTTGTCGTGTGAAGCAGCTGGACCACACTCTCGGTGTGTGTAACCCGGAGGAGGACGTTTTTTTTAGGCTAGACAGATATTTTTGCTGATTGCACTGACTGCAGCTGTACGAGAAGAAATCATGTCTGATTTAATTCTGGTGCTCTTGTTAGTCGTGCTCCTGGTGTGTTTGATTGTGACAGTTGGTGGCTTCCTGCTATACTCGGGACTACTGTGTGACGTGATTATAAAGACTGGGCCACCTCCTGTCAAAAGTGTTACCATTGCTTATAAGTTCAAAGAGGGATCATACAAGGATTGCGGTGCAGCCTACACAGAGAGCTGCAGCATTGGGCCAAAGCTGAGCACCGTTGGTGTCTTCTACGATGACCCCAAACAGGTGAGACCGGAGGACTCAGCCCCTGTTAGTCTAACTACACACAGCACTGTTATTACACTTGACCTCATGACATGACCACAAAACCCAATGTACCTTGTTTCCTGATAAGATGTTACAGTTGGTGAGATATGCTTTGTTTGACCTGGCCAGAGTTTTAAAGGTCACATGAGGGTTTGATATTATGTATTTATAACTTAGATTTACACCATTTCAGAGTATCTAATGAGTTGTGATTGTTTATGGAGGGTAACTAAGCAGCAGTTTTGTCTTGGAGATATGAAAGTGTAATGTAAATAGAGCTGTAAAATATTTTTTTTTTTAAAAAAGAAGAAAAAAGTCCCAGAGGCTTGATATCAGCTTCTTTTGTCCAGCCAATAGTCCAAAACCAAAAATATATTTCACATACTGTCATATGACAAAGAAAAGCAGCAAATTGTCATGTTTTTTCCTTAAAATTGACTAAAACGAATAAACTGTTGCTCTTTAACTTTCTGTCCATTAAGTAATCCATTAATCAACTGATCGATTAGCTCTAAAAAAAAGTTTGTACAATCTACTGAGCAATGGTCCTGTCTGAAGGTCTTGGTAGACTAGATGTTATTTACTGTAATTCAGCATGTTTGGCTCAAGTGGTTAAATATACAAGCTGCCTTTTGAAGGAACTGAGCCTGGATGATGAAACCAGTCAGCTGTTCAATGCCACGTTGCACTGTTGATACTTTTCCTTCCTCTCATCTGTGGCGCCAGGGTGCTTCAGTCTGCTTCTGACTCAAAAATGGTAACCGGACTCCAAACTAGAAGGACAAACACAGCCTCTTCACATGTGTCCGAAGAGACGTGATACATGTCTGTGTGCACTTTTTAGTCTAGTCTAAATGATTATGAAGTTACAGTCACAATCCAGATGCGAGAAACAATGCATCTCCTTATGTCATTCTGATCCTAATCCGAAACCAAATTTTGTATAAATGGGTCATTCCGCAGCTGAGATCTGCCGTTCATCACAAGTTTTGTTTTTACTTTTTTTTTTTACATTTTACCAAAAATGTCTGCACAACAGCTGTCTGTTAGATGGGACTGATTATTGAGTTCCCAGCTGATGCGGGAAGAGTACACACACATGGTAAAATTTCACAAAAACAGAATATTGCCTATTTATATCTTAATCTGTGACTTAACAACAAAAATAACTCTACAATCTGTTTTTTTTCTTTAAATAGATCTTATCTTATATTGTGTCCGTTCTGCTGACATTTGAGTGCTGAGTTTGTTATGGCCGATTTAGTTAAGTAATTTGACAAACAGTATGGCAAAACGGAGGCTTTTGGCACATTAGCTATATTTGCACAGTAACTCAGAGTAGTTGATAATGTGCATAGACTATGGAGTTGATTGCCTTTGCGTTTGTATTGTTAAGCCAATTGTGTTTTTATGGTTACTGGTTCCTACTTATCCTTTGTGGAAAAAAGAATGTGGCACACTGGCGACACTTTGTTTGTCTTTCTGCTTACCCCTGCCATTTTCTCTGTAGCGCGCGGCCCTTTTTTAAGTAAAGGCTTTAAGTGGAAACCCTGACTGTGAGTCATGCCAGTGGAAAGTTGTGGCAGGAGGCTCATTGAGGAGCTTCTCTGCTGGTGTGTGGAGAGTCTGGATCATAAGGGGCCATTATAGAATGTTCAGAAGTCTCTGCAGGGCAGAGAGATTTATATAAGGATCTGATGACTCTGTTCTGGGGTCTGTGTCTGTTTTGACTTAATCTGAGGATGTTAGACCTCTGACTTCCTTGTAGATATAGATTAGACATCACATTATGTCACTAATTAAAGTTATTCAAAGTTTAGGAGCCCACAGCAACTAACTCTCTCACTGTGCTACTGTGCCCTAAAGTCTTCAAATGTGTTTAGTATTGTGTGTAATAATGGTACAAACCAGTAAAATCACCAGCTCAGAATAGGGAAAAATTCCTAATTGTTCTTGTCAGGATTTCTTTAAGGAAAAATAAACACAGTTGTTCTAATAGAGTTGACTGTTAATGCAAACAATTCTCGCATACATGGTGGCGACCACAGGCTGGTTTAAATTTTGTATGTAGGAATGGAATACATGTCTTTGTATTGTCTGGAGCCCACCAGTTCTCAGAGATGTAGGCCTAGTCATAGCCAGAATCACCTTCTTCTAAGTGGTTACCATGCAGATCACTGTTTATTAAATTTAGAAGGTACAGGGAAGTATTCACAAATCACTGAAACTGACTCTTATTTCTTCATTAAGTCAATGAGCAGAGTTTTTGAGCTACATCTTGTATTTGAGTATTTACTAAGAAAATAGTGTTAATTAGTGAGTATACTCCGTACTTCAGCCTTCCCCTGCACTGGACATTATAAGCCTGTTTGCTTACTGCACACTAGAGCCACTAGATGACAGTGTTGGCATTGGAATTGAGTTGTGTGGGAGGGAGGGAGGCCCATCCTCAAAACCATATTGATTGTTATACTTCATTTATTACCATGGCATAGGCTAAGTAGTGAGACTTATCCTCTTATAATTCACGATTTCAAACCTATACAGGTGTCTGTGTATTAATTGGTCACTGACACTACTATAGTGGTTTAGTATTGCTGGTTTTCAATAAATTGCAGTCATTTGCATTCATATTGCATTCAAATTGTAATATAATCCCACAGCAGGACTCTGTGTCCTGAGGACCATCATTCAAAACTAACTAATACAATGGATGAAATGAATCACTGAATATGAAAATGGCAGGCATTTGTTATAGTGGCTAAATCTAGTTGGCAAGTCAGACAGCTCTCTGGACAGCTGTTTGATATCACTGGTCTGCACTGGTAAAGGGGAGTGGTTGACAGACGTTCTCTCCTCACACAGTTGAGGCATTGGAAAACAGAAAAAAGGCAAAAGTTCAAGACTGTGTATAACGATCGTAGAGTTCAATGGTAGCAGTAACTCCCTAGCCATTTGCGGGTGTGGTAAGCATTTCTAAGCACCAATCAGAGATGCTGCTGTTACACTTTAGGATTGTGTGTAGTGTAGTACTTATTAGTGTAGTGTAGTTTTTTATTAAAGATATAATGTGGAATATTTCTGCATTAAAACGTCTAAAAATAACTAAACCTATATATATATATATATATTATCCCAACAATCTAGAGAAATCTGTTATTTTAACATGGAGCGTGCCATTTGTCGCCTTTAAATGGTGTCATATAACCTATAACCCCTCTAGTTGCTCTAACTTCTGGCAAAACATGGGAAACGCCCAGAACAGCATGATACATTAGAGAGTAATTGTAAATCATACAATGTCAAAGAATTATACTCCGTAACAGTAATGCATAATTTTTTTCTGCCACACAGCATAATTTATTCATTAATTGCATGCCACTTTGCAACACAGTAATACAATAGTGAGACCTGATCTAATTCAGTGTCGTTCTTTGCTCTTCTTTCAATGAAGAAATTCTCTACAGTTCTGATATAACCTGATGCAATTGCAGCATCTTCTACGTTAACCTCTTGAGGAGCCGCTATTGTTGTTTTGTACCGACAGCAGCCTCTCCGTGTCGTCACACACACCTTAATCACGCCCATAGCTGCCAGTAGCTGCTCACAGGACGCTGATTGGTCCGAACCACGGTGGCTCGGACACAAACGCATCATTGAAGCCTGCCAAGATGGATTTTCGTGTGATCTTGTGATATCGCGAGAATCAAGCTAGTTAATACACTAGTTACACTTTAAACACTCCTTACTATACCATTCAAGGCAAAGTTGCCTCAGGCTGTAAGTGTGTACTTCTAAAAGTATTGGGGCAAATCCCAGTCTTGTAAAGGACAGACTAAATCATTGAAATCCTGGGTTGTAGCCTGTTATGTTGTAGAATGGCTAGGAGTAAAAAAATCTACAGGCAGGCTGCCTGTCTTCAAGGAAACCCCCTGAGCAAAATTCATTAATAAAGTGGACAGTAGTGAATGCTCAGAGGCCAGCGTGTGTATAATGAACAATAAACTACAACAGAGTAAGGAACTCAAAGATACATGTAATTTAATTGTCTTGATATAATTAGTAGGTAGTAGAAATATATGGAAAAGCCATTTATTTAATCATGCTGTCTACTCTGTAGTGGATATGATCGTCTGTCCATACTTGGTAAAACTACCACCAAATGCAGCTGCCTCTGACACTGACGCTGTGTTTGTATCGAGGCTAAACTAGTTCATCCTCTGATCTACTGAATTCCCACTTTGTTTTACCTTCTGAAGCAAACCCACTTGTGGCTCCCCATGACAAGCAGGAGAAAATGAAATGTCATGTGTAGATGTATATGGGAGTGGCGGTGAGAGATGAGGCGAGGTGTGGAACTGCCTTGGAAGAGGGGTATAAATTGGTAGGACTCTGACTCACCTTGAGAGCCTCGCAGTGCTTCAATTCATCAATCGGAATTTCAGATCAGAGCGCCGAGCATCGCTGCACTCCTAGTCAAATTTATTAGCATTTTACTGCCGCTTGTCTGTCTGTCGACAGCAACAACATGAAAGCAGGGCTTCTGGCAAGGAGTTATAAAGGTGGATATAAAATGAGAAATAAATACGCTGATGTTCTGAGTCTGGTCCCACAGGTCTTCAAGTCAATATTATGCAAGATTGTGGACATGCCGGCTCTCCCTATAGTAAAGCACCCCATTAATGTTTATGGACATCTCTACAATGAGTGTGATACTGCAAAATGAGAAGGCAGACTGAATTTATTACATGGGGAGCTTTTTTATCCTGGAACACAACTGTTGAGTGTATATTGAGAGTATACAAGCTGACATGTTACGATTAGTCAATGAAACATGATGGTGAAGAATGCCTTAAAATCCTCTTCGCCATCAATCCTGTGACATGTATTGGCTTTTCACCGCGTGTTATGATGCGCAGGATATTGGGTTATACAGGCGAATATTTATCAGAGCTGCTTACAGAGAGCAAGGATGTGGAGAAGAGAGAGTTGGACATTTGTATAGAAGGAAGTAAGTCTATGCAGGAGGGAGGAATTCATTCATATCTCCTATTAGAGAAGATTATCTCCCTGCTCTGTGACATCTGGCTGGAGGAGTGCCACACTATGTCCAGCTGGCCAAGGAGTGGTGAACCAACTCAACGACTGTGGCGAAAGAAAACTGAGTCCTGCCTCTAGCAGGCTGCTTATCCATGCCAGTAATTATACATGCCAGAACTCCCAGGATGCCACGTGTAATTACCAGCTAAGTCTGAGCACAGCCTAAAGGCACAGAGCTGCATTTGGTGAAAGAGAGAGACTGAAAAAAAGATTTCCACTGGCTCCTGACTCGGGGCCATTGGGGCCCACGCCTCATCACTGCAGAGGATATATATTCTGAATTGGGTGCTTGAGGGCCCCCCCTTCCAAAGGAGGACATAGCCTATTGATGTTTTGAATAAGTTTTGTTTTTATTTTCACAATCATAACAAGCACTGACATATTCAAGTGGCTTAATCTGTTATCAGTCAGTGTGATGGTTGGTTTTTCTGTCCCCAAATTGTAAAATGAGCCTTACTAGCCGTGTTTCCATTCATATATTTTTATGCGCATATCTTTATAGCATGCTAATACTGACTGACATGAAAGAACAATTAAAACTTTCCATCTCTGCAAGATTCAGAATGATTGAGATTTCTCGTGGCACAGCTACCAGAAGACTTACAACTTTCTGACACGTTGCTCACGGCACATTTACGTCGTCTCTCTCAGTTGGAGGCTGCTCAGTAACGCTCAGCGCTCACCGGAAAAGTGCTTCTAACGGCCTTCACTGGTCTCCGTCCAGAGCAACGGGATCTGTTGGTCCATTGTTATATACAGTCTATGGGATGGTCAGGATGCGTGTTCTTCTTCTTCTGTTCTATTGGCATTTGGCATAACAACTTGTTGTTTTCCCAATTGAATCAATTTCCTGATGCAACATTTATTAATTTGAAGTTCTTGTGTCCTGCTTCACAGCTGTGTTGCCTTCACATAGTTTATGTGGTTTGTTTAAAGAGGGAGCTGATCGTGGCCGGGTTGGCTCAATGGGCAGAGCAGGCACACATATACTTTGAGGTTTCTGCCTCGTTGCAGAGATCCAGGGTTCGAATCCGACCTGTCCTGCATGTCTTCCCCCTCTCTCTCCCCTTTCTCACCTAGCTGTCCTGTCCTGTCAATTAAAGGCGGAAAAGCCCCGAAAAAAATTCTTAAAAAAAAAAGAGGGAGCTGATGTAATGCTCTTTCAATGCTAATCACTCCCATTCATATTATGATCCTGTCTTCAAGGTACAGTAAGTGCAGAGTATTGGCTGCTTGTCTTGTTTGTTCCTGTCCTCCCCAACCATTTGTGAACAGGGCCAGCACTCAAACCAATGCATTCCATGTGGTGGTAGCCAGAAGTGAAGCCATACATAAGAGGAGGAAAAAAATGAAGAGAGTAAATCCTCATTACGCTGTGTCCTAAACTTTGGGGTACTGCCAAGGTGTCCTTGAGCAAGGCACCGAACCCCCCAACTGCTTGGGCCGCCTGCCATGGGCAGCCCCATCACTCTGACATCTCACCATTGATGCATGTATAGTCCTGTTTGTAATGTGTAATATCAACAGAGTGTAAAAATGTAATTTCCCCCCTGGGGATCAATAAAAGTGTGTCTTCTTCTTTAGCGCCCCAAGACGATTGTGATTGGTTTAAAGAAATACTAATTTAGCTTCGCATTTTGTTGGCAGTTGTGTTTTAATGACCTAGTCCTCATGTGGTGATGCTTGCCTTGTTTGTGCCTGTCCTCCCCAACCATTATACCGTTATAGCCAGAAGGGAAGGAACAAATGAAGAGAGTAAATCCTCATTACGTGTCTGCTAACAAAGAATTACCTCTGTCAGCCATACATTTTTTTTAATTATTGGAGTGCCCTCATCCATCAAAAAAGGTTGTAGCCTAATGCAAAGAATTGCTTTTGAAATTACTTTATTTCCCAACAGGTCCTTGGAGACCTGGCTTAGGGGAATCTGGTGGAGATGGGAATGGCACCGTTTGTGAGGGGAAGCCATCTTAAGTCCCTTGGACCATTAGCTCTGCAAGAGTTGGCTGTTCTTGGTCTTTTTTTTCCTCCCGATTTAACGAGCTCGCTTAGCGTAGGGAAATATAGGAAATTAATGTGTGCCGTACATTAAATCAGCAGAGACATATTTAGGATGAAATTAAACATTTGTGTAAATCTTGCAGAAAGCTTCAATGTACATTTAGTGATTTAGAGTTTACAAGTCACTGTTAACTGCTTTGGTTTTCTACAGCTTGGTACAGAAACATGTCAGTATTCACTTAGAAAGGTAGAAACCTCCACAGTATTACTATTATCTGACTCTCTGCTTTTCCCCCAGGTCAATCAAAAGCCACAGTCGCGGCTTTCCTCAGCTATCTGCGAGAAATGGAATCACACACTGTCTTCCAAAAAACAGCTTTGGCAGCAGCTGACTTAGAGTGCCGCAGAATTTCTACCTTTTGTGGTGTTAGAATTTCAGACACAAACAAAACAACTTTGGTGGGGAAGGCAAGTCAAGCACATGGAGTGGTGTTCCTCTCTTTCCTAATTGCCTGTAGTCTCTTGTGTGTGTTTTCTGGAGGGAAGCAGAGATGAGATGCAGTCAAGGCTGCTGTTTGTTCTTGCCACTGTGTGGGATGTGAATGATAGTTAGCGCCCTGAATGATATCATTAGTGAACTACTGGTTTGGCTAACACGCACTCTATCAGTGCAGAGAGCATGAGAGATGGCGAGATGATAAGATACTGTAGCAAGACCGGGAGAGGACATTTGTTATCCCCCCTGTGTTTGAATGGTTATTGTTGCGTCTTATCATAGACCACCAGTGTTGACAAGGAGTAGCTCTGTACAGGAGGCTGGTTGACAGCCCATACAGTTAAAGCCTTCATCTAGGAAAGAGGGAGATGCAGACCAACCCTTGCACATAAATTAATTTAGATGAGAAGATAAAAAATCCAAAAAAGGCTAAGAAACAAAGGTCTTAGACAATTACATTAATATGGCATAGGGCTGGGCTATTATTCAGTATTATACCATGGTCTGGTTGAATACTAATTCTGATTGGCTGAAGGGTGTCCATTAAAAAGTGATATAGGACACCTACTAACAACCTGGCCTCCCCCGTCTTTGCGGTTGCGGATGTGACGATTTTAGACGAGAGGGAGGAGTGAGGGAGGAGCCCTTACACTCTACGTTACGTTACACTACACACTTTCACTGGCAATCACATCATAGCCACGCCCTAAAACACCCCTTGCTTTATCGTCGATTTTAAAATCAACGGGACCATAATTAAAAAAATTAACATCATTCTGTGTTGCAGAAGACTTAAAACTAGCGATTGAGATCATAAACTTATTATGAAAATGTTTACTGAGGTAATAAATCAAGTGAGAAGTGGGTCACTTTCTCATAAGCTAAGTTTCCATCCACTTGTCAATCGAATTATCTTAAGTTCGGTAAAAAAACTCATGCGAATAAAGCTGGTGAAAGTGTGTTTCCATCCAACGGCTTTAAAGCGAATAAAAATCTGTGCGTAATGACGTCACATGCTGTTTTGCGATCAAATTGGTATATCGAATTGATTTTAGACATGTTAAGGTGTTTCCATTCATTTTCGCACTGAATCGCACAACATTTAAGCTAACTTTTGCGAACAAAGTTTTGCTAGACAAAATGGATCATGCCATCTACCAACAAATGATAAATATTGCACAAGTTGTAATAGTGCTTATGTGCCAGCTGATAGCGACATATCAAGCTATAATAAGAAAACAACAACGCTATCAACACATTGCTATGATGATGCAGATGCAGGTAAATGCCCGACGACAACGGAGGCGGCCTGTGGTGTGGGAACGACAGCACTCCAAACAGTTCTGGGAGATCATGTTTCAGAGACACTTCACAGAAACCCTTTGGTTGAAGCATTTTCGGATGACCAAGACAACATTTGACCTGTTGTGTAATTGTTTTGGCCCATCCCTTTTCCCAGATGTCGCAAGCTATCGCCCTCCGGTTCCAACCGAGAAGCGTATCGCCATTGCGCTCTACAAATTGGCTACATGCGCAGAGTACAGAGTGGTAGGCGAAACGTTTGGAGTCAGCAAAACCACCGTGCACCGGTGTGTTTACGCCGTGTGCAATGCCATACGAACGAGGATGATGCAAAGGTATATATACCTACCTGGAGTGGATGAGGCGCATGATATCTCGCTGCGTAACTCCAGAGCGCACCTTGTGCCACAGGTGTATGGGGCAATAGACGGGACTCACGTCCCGATTAGACCCCCTGCTGAAGGCTACAGGGATTTAGTCAATAGAAAGGGCTGGCCATCAATCGTTCTACAGGCTGTGGTAGACGATTGTTGCATCATAAGGGACATTTGTGTCGGCACTCCCGGTAGTGCGTCTCTTTGTTCGTCCACTTACATCTGTCTTTGTTGACACCCGCCATGTGTGCCAACAGAGAGGAAATACTGGGCGGAAATGAACTAAAACTTCTTCTTCTTTGTTTTGTGGCGGGTTGCAACCATAAAATGACCTAAAACTTAATCGCAATTCATTATTTATTCGGCAAATAACGTTTCCATCAGCGTTTATTGCATAAGCCGTATATCGATCAAGATAAAATCTGATGAGACCTAACGTATTTCATTTGAGTCGATATTCATGAAATTCAATCGAATTTTACTGTTTCCAAGGTATTTTTCACTTGATATCACTTAATTCGGATAAAAACGTGTGGATGGAAACATAGCTATAGACTTCTACAGAAACCAACCTCCTTTTGCAATCGCACGTGTCGCCCCCTGCTGGAATTCAGATAAAATGCAGGTTTAAGGCACTTCGCATTTGCAGCACTTCGCCGAACCGGATGCTTTGTCCATTAATATACAGTCTATGGTATAGGTCCTGTTTGTGCATGTATGTGTATTTCTGGCCTGTGTAATATCAACAGAGTGTAAAAATGTAATTTCCCCCCTGGGGATCAATAAAAGTATGTCTTCTTCTTTAGTGCCCCAAGACGATTGTGATTGGTTTAAAGAAATGCAAAAAGCCCGAGCATTTTTGTTCCTATTCTAGAATGTCGCTGTGGTGTAGCCAGACCTTACTCCACAGCGCTGTGGAAATACAGTAGGTCAGGCAATGCGAGACTAACCCTTACTTAATGTAGTGATGATATGGTTATATTGTGTTGTATTACAACATTGTATAATTCATGATTTTAAGCTAAATGTGATGAAAACATGTTTCGTTCAAGTTAATATATATATATATATATATATATATATATATATATATATATATATATATATATATATATATATATATATATATATATATGAGTTTTTTTTTCAATTTATTTGTATGTATGTGGTTTTGCATACAAATCGCTGGCCTCCCTGCCGGAGACCGGTTAGGACGAGTCTTCACTCCTAGGCTTAGACTCTTAATGCTATACAAGCCAACTACCTTGTAAGTCACTTTGGATAGGATAGCATCAGCTAAATAAAATGCAATGTAATATCATGATGAATATAGAGGTGAGAATAAGAATTAGAGGGATTAGTGAGGCTGTAGTAAAAGCACAGCAATACTTTGGGAGAAATGCTAATGTCTGCATGCTAACATGCTCACAATAGTAATGTAATGATGTTTAGCAGGTGTAATGTTGACACTGTCCACCATCTTAGTTTAGTGTGTTAGCATGCTAACATTAGCACTACATTAGTTGTGCAGGTAGTCCTAAACATAGAGTATTGGACAAATTGAAATTTTGACCGCAGCACTGCAAATTCTGTTCCAATAGTTCCTAGTTACTGCATAGAGGAACTCATTTTAGATCTAGTGCAAGTTCATAAAAGGTTCTTCAAAAAGTTTCTATGGATGAAACAGGCTGGTAACTCTTAATATTGATTATTATTTGGAATTGATTTAAGCCATAATAGCAAAGTAAATTCTGCTTTCATATCAATAATGATTTTGTTAAAATAGATGTCATATTTCTCAAAATGTTAACTACTATTATGTTTTTTTTAAATGTAATTTCTTCAATACATGTTATGTCTTCACGTCACATTGCTGTAATGACTTACTCCGACAATGCTCACACAGCCATTGTGACTGTCTGTGTTTGCAATGACTCCTTGCTTAATGGTAAATAGATCTAGTGAATCTCATCCTGCCTTGAATGAATTATTCCCTGTCAAAAGCGGGTGATCTGTGTTCTCTGACTCACTGTTGAACATGGTGGCAAAGCTCTCTGTCAGGTGACAGTAAAGATGATCTGCTCATACTCAACAAGCACTTTCAGTCATTATTATTACCCACATGAGGTAGACATTAAGAGGCACTGAGGGTTAGGGATGGGGTGATCAAATGGATTTTTCTCCACCAGCAGCCAACAACGCTGAATTGCGGCACAAAATCTTTTGTATGACAGTGGGAAGAGTGCAGTGTAGTAGCAGCACAATGCAGCCAAAAATAACCTCGAATGTGAGAAATAAGATGAAAAGGAAGAGAAGGTTGTGGCGGTTAGATGTGATAATTGTGCAAGGATGCCAGGGACATGAAGATGAGTGTTGCTGATTCCCATCTGTGCCCCCTCAGTGCCAGCCCTTCACAGACGGCCCCTGTCACAGAGCAGAAACCAGCAGCAAGTCTTAAAGGACCATACCAGGGTTTTTGTATGTTTTATCCCATTTAGTACAGATCTGCTCTCCTCAAGTGTCATGAAGCAAAACAAACAAGCCCTGCTACCAAGTATGCTGCCCTGAAGCTAAATCTACAAATATTAAAAACAATTGGGTCGTGGCCGGGTTGGATAAGTGGGTAGAGTAGGCGCACATATATATTTATGCCTCGACGCAGAGGCCCGGGGTTTGAATCTGATCTGTGACGATTTCCTGCATGTCTTCCCCCTCTCTCTCCCCTTTCTCACCTAGCTGTCCTGTCAAAATTGAAGGCGGAAAAGCCCAAAAAAAGAATCTTTACAAAAAAAAAAAAGAAAATTGGGCCAAAATCTGCAATTTATCAATATTTCCTCATTTTCCTCATCCTAATACAATTAAGTGTGGTTGGGACCACTTGTAAATTGATACCCACAAATACTTTTAATGGAAAATTTGAATTATTGATTGGTAAAATGTAAAATCCTAAATATAATGTGTAATATATTTTTAAGTAATTTTTGCATAGAGCCTGGGGAAAAAAATAAATGTCCATTTCAGGCATGATCATCTAGCATGCTTTGCAGCACAGACACATTTTGAACTGCCACATAATGTGACCTGGCTGTTTGATATCTGGAGTGGGATGTTTACCAGTGCTGGCAGCCCTCTGTCCAGTGACACTTGAAACTACGTGAAGATGCAACGTCCTAACAAGTTTACATCAAACAACTTCTATTTTTACTTCCAGGCATGTACAGTATTAACCGCACCAGTGACACACAGGTTACTACCAATCACTTCCTCTCTCTGGGCCTCCCTGTTTGCTTTAAAGACCTATTGCTATTAATAATCATGTGTTATAAAATAATGACACATGGTTAAGAACAAGTTGGTGGTCTGTGCATGGTTTATTAATCAAATACAGGGTTCAGTTATATTTGTGTAGTAATTTTTGTTTTGCAAACAAATTTAAGATGGAAAATACCAAAACGCTTACCTCACTGTAATACAATCTTTAAAACCAGGAGAAGACAACATCAATCTTTACTTTTTTTTATTTAACCAGGTAGGCCGTTGAGAACGGGTTCTCATTTGCAACGGCGACCTGGCCAAGAAAATCATAAGCATTCAGGAAAACATACAGTTTCACATTCAATACAATACAGGAATACAGAATACAAAAGGTTACGTAAAGTGCAGATTAAGTAGGCATTAGAAAGTCGGTGCAAAGTCGATGTCACAATGATACAATTTTCACAATGATACAATAGCCAAAATCCCAGACGATATCTAGCCTCATGTCATGATCCCTGTATTAAATTGATATTACTAATATTACACCAGTGTTGCGACAATCCGTACTACTCAGTTCTGTTATTATATGTTCAGCTCCATGACGTGACAACCATATCGTTTGTGATGTTGCTTCGCTTTTCCTACACAATCCAAAGAGCTCACTGTATTTCTTTTACATTTTCCTTGTGCATAGGGGTCTAAAATTTTATCAATTGTTATATATATATATATATATATATATATATATATCTCACAATTGATTAAATTATATATGTGTGTGTGTGTGTGTGTGTGTGTGTGTGTGTGTGTGTATGTATATATATGTATATGTTAGAGCAATTTATGTCTCTTTCCTCAAACAGAGGACCTAGAGTTACCTTGCTGTGTGTTTGATGGTTAGTTTGATAAGTTTCTACTAGTGTGAAGTGACTCACTGAAGGCTTTTAAGTGGATTTGTAGATGGTTTATATCCTCTCTCTGTCCCCTCAGAGGCCAGCAGAGAAATGTCGCTACGTCGTGGGCAGTGTCCTGTGCGAGGGTGAAGAGAAGCCAGATGAAGAACTGCAGAAGATGTATGAGAAGTTTGGCTTCAAGGTGTTTTCTCTACCTGAAGTGAGCCATGCTGTGACCACCAGCTTCCCCTGCTCCACCCCTTTGTCTCACGTGCTGGGACCTTACAGGGTCTACCCCAGGCTCGCTTCCTACATTGAGGTACAGACAATATGAAAATATGTTAGCACAATGTGCATATACCTGTAATCACTGGAGTCACCCTGATGCTCTTTTTTTTAGGCACATTTGATCTTAAATGAGTAATTTCCCTGATATTCTTACCAAAAAAGGACTGGTAGGAAACCCAGGTGTATTGGTTTAAACAGTGTGCATGTCTCACATTTTTAGTAGACTATTTATATCTATAATCATTACTTGTTTTGAAATTCTTCCACATAGAACAGTATATGTCATCATATTAAAAAATAAGACTCTTCTTTTCCTTTTATTGCAGTGGATGGCAATCCTCTTGTAAACATATACATTATGTCCTCTTTTCTGCTTTATGCTTGTCAAAAGCCCCCCACTCATGTGTTGTTTAATTCATCACATGAGCAGATGAGGTATTTAAAGTAGATTAAGAATAGATGAAGTAGTATGAAGTAAAGGTACGTCTAGGTCCTGGGGCCCATATGCTGGGCTCCATGTCCTCAGGACAGGCCTCAAAAAGCTATTGACATTTACTGATGACATTTACACACATGGATTCATTTTGGTGCGTCCCACTGCATGAATAATGCTCCACGTGTGTGTGTGTGTGTGTGTGTGTGTGTGTGTGTGTGTGTGTGTGTGCGCGTGTGTGTGCATGCATGCTTGTGCATCTGTCCATCTGTTTAGTTAAGCTCCTGTCTGTTCACATGAGGTAAAAAGGACCCACTTCCTAGTCAGAAAATGTACCATTACGTCTATAAAATCTGCTGGATTTTTCTCACATTCACCCGGAGTAGAACCTTTCTTGCTCATATTCATGAGACAGTGGGAGGTGTTGACACAAAACTGTTTGATGGCAAGAGGGGTCGCATTTGAGTGCTGAAATTCATTGGTATTTCTCTCCAATTCTGTGAACCTTTTTTGTATTTTATCAGCAAACTGTAGTGTTTGAATTGCACACACCCAATGAATCATCATCATGTGATGGTGCCATTTTGCCATAGGTGTAGTGTTTGAGTTGCATTGAGTCCTCCGTCTGTTGGCGTGTTGTGTCCAGCTCAGGAAAGTAAAGGGGACAAGGATGCCGACGATGGCATTGTTCATCTGCATCCAGCTCTGTCAACATATCAAAGCCATGCTAAATATAGCGTCATAGGTCATAGGCAGACCATTTCTGAAAAGTCTCAGTTGATTGTTTTCTTTAGGAAGTTTAAATTCTTGGCACAGACGACAAAGTTTGGTTTTCCTAATTTGTTCATTTGTTAAAAAAACCCAATAGCTATACATTATATAGGATGAGCGCCAAAAATGAACGTACTACAGTCTGCCATGTGTCACCTCTGATACATCTAGTCACCAACTGCCTCTATTCACCTGCCCTGGGGGCGTTACACCCAGAATGCCCCGCCCCCCCCTTGCAGCTTGACCAACCAGTAAGAGTTGCTAGTGCACCGTCAAGGGAATGATCCCCCTCCGTCTTCCCATCCAGCAAACCCTAACAATTATTTTTGTTGCTATCACAAAAGTCACAAAAGCAAGGTTTTAATGTGTGATGTTTAGCAGTACACTGTCAGAGCTACTCTAATAAGGATGACTAGGTCGCTGACTTTATGCATTTTTACATGGCACAAGTTTTTTTTACACATTTATGTTGCAGTACTGATATCAGTCCGGATCATAGACTGTATATAAAGATGGATGATGCATCTCCACTTCCTCTCATGGACTACAAAAGTGAATCCAAAATATCCTGGATACAGGCGCTTCCATCTTTTAATTTTGGAGCCAGAGTCTGCGGAGAAGTGATCGGGCGGTGGAGCCGCAGTATCGAACTCCCGCCCATACACCCTCCCGACCAATCGCGAGTCAATCACAGCTGTCAATCATGACTTTTCACCCCGTTTTTATAGCATTAAATAACTAATAAAAACCAAACATTTCAGAAAAACGAACACAAACCTCAGTGTGATAAGAACTACCTAAAATGACAGAAACCATCTTTGGGAAACATTAATTTGACTCGTACTTTGAATTTTGATTTTGGCCAATGTCCCATTCGCTAACATGGAGGGGGCGGAGTTTATGACCTATACTGCAGCCAGCCACCAGGGGGTGATCGAGATGTTTTGGCTTCACTCATACAATCAATCAAATTTCACTCAAATTTAAAGATGTGTCGAATTTTTGCAATGTTACTGAGATGGAAAAATGCTGTCTTGGTAATAGCCTTGATGTGTAGTCCATACTGAGAAATAAAATCATTAATGTAGAAACTCTTACTAGAGAGTGATATATTGTTTAATAGCGCACATTTTACATCACCAGAAGAGGACTTAAGAGAATGTAAGGTGTCTGGTTTAGACATTGTCTGTTGGCGAGGAACAGCAGTTAGGTTTGATAATTGTGCAAACTGAGTTGCGTACACCCTGTTACCTCTTTCTCTAATCAGAACGGACATTTTTATTGAGAAGTGTTTTGTGAGGGACGGTTGATGAGATGAGAGTCAGAAGATTGTATTTGATTGCACAGCAAGCTCAACATTTATAGACAGCAGAGTGGACCCTCTGTAGTTTGGGTGAAGGTGGTTATGTTTAAAAAGGTCAGCTCTGTTAAGAAAACAAGAAAAGTTGTCCACATAAATGATGTTGATAGTGTTACAGTAGGCTTTCAGCCAGATATGGAGCTGACGTACATGGCTGGACTTCACTTTACCAAAGCAGGGAGGGGAAAAGCTGTTGCTTTTAGTGTTTGCAGGAGGAGGCTAAAGTCTCTTTTTAGTGTCTCAGACTGTTAACATTTTATGTCATTAAGACCAAAGTGTCTTACGATGCGTGTATAGTCTATGCATAAACCCCTGGTCCTGATCTACACATTCTAATCCTCAAAGAACCACAGTCTTAGCATCTTGTCATTATTTACCAGCCATGTTATCTTTTTTGCAGTTTGGTCTCTGCAGCACTATGCTATATGCACACTGTAACACCCGACATCAGAGGGCAGGACAAACTCTAATGTGCACTGACACAGAATAAACGATCTGAAGCCATACAAATAGCATCCCTACAGTGTTAAAATTTAGTAGTATTCCCTTTTAGGCGCTAGTGCTGTTACATAATCCTAGGGCAGTGTCAGTGTGCATCTATTGCAGCTCTGTCTATCAAGCCATATGATGTCACTGTAGGAAAAGCATACGTTTTTGCTCACTCACACTTGTCCTCTATGAGGCAGAAGTGCTTGTCGCAGTCCATCATTTGACCTGACTTCTATGTCAGGTGGTTAAGGAGCTTCTCATGTACATTAGAGGCTAATAACACACTAACATCCAGTTTGAGTTGTGGAGTGGCGAGTGCACTATGCATAACAGCTACAGAGAGGCTAATGAATAATGGAGGCTTGGTTAGAGGGTGGAATGTGAATGTGCTAGAAATGTGTGCCTATATACTGTGCGTATGATTAATTGAATAGGTTTGTACTATGAGGGACTTTGAAAGCAGGGAGACACTCGTGACGTAGCTTTGTACTCTGTATCTACTTTAGATCCAGTAGATTTTATAATCTACTGATAATTATGCTAATCTATGTACAAACACAGACATGGAACATAAACATACATTGTTTGATTTATTTGTGGCCACTTGGTAAACCAAGTTGTAATATTATATATGTAATATTATTACTGTATAAAGTAGATATGTGTTAGCAAACAGTTGCTAACACATCTAGCAGACACAGAGCAACATTAGCATTCATTTGAAGTCACATTTTTCACATTTTCTTTTAGTTTTGCTTTGGTCTTTACCAACTCCTGGGCGAAATATCCAGCTGCTACATACTCCAATATGTTCACCAACTAGTTGCTAACTTTGCAGGCCGTTTGGCGTTGGGCAGTGGTGGAATGTAACTAAGTAGATTTAAGTCTTTTCATGCCACTTTCTACTTCTACTCCACTACATTTACAGGGAAATGTACTGTTTACTCCACTACATTAATCTGACAGCTTTAGTTACTATTTACTTTACAAATTAAGATTTTTGCACCAGGGCTGTAGTAGTCCAAGACCGGACTCAAGTCCGGACTCAAGGCGGTTTTTCTATGGTCTTGGACTTGTCTCGGGCTCGCTGGTATTTGGACTTGGACTTGTCTCGGTCTCTGCCACTGGTCTTGCCAAATATGGCTTTTGGTCTTGACCGAATCCAGGTGTCTTTATTATGTTTATAATATTGGAGGGAAAGTGAAACACTGGCCACCTGATAACCAATCACACACTAGATTATCTTCGCACGCCCTGCATCTGCGTTTCTGTCCTGTACTCGGTCTTGACTCGGACTCAAACCTTTTTTGGACTCGGTCTTGTCTTGGACTCGAACCTCTTTGGACTCGGTCTTGACTTGGTCTCGACTAGTCCTGGTCTTGGACTTGTCTTGGACTCGACAAAGGTGGTCTTGACTACAGCCCTGTTTTGCACAAATAACACTAGGGCTGGGCCATATGGAGAAAATCAAATATCAAGATTTTTTTGACCAAATACCTCGATATTGATACTGCAACGATATTGTAGTGTTGACTATTGGTGCTTTCACAAAATATTTACACAATGAAATTTTTTATAAATAATCATCAGTAATGTGGATATAATGACTAAGTGGGTAAAGGCAAATAATAGAACATCACTGTAATGCAGCCTTTAAAACCAAAAGACAACACTTATGCCATATTACGATATCCAAAATCTAAGACGAAATCTAGTCTCATATCACGATATTGATATAATATCGATATATTGCCCAGCTCTACATAACACATGTAGTTTATATAATACAATGTTTTATTATAAATTAAACTACCCAACAATATATACTGTAGGCCTACAAGTACAGCTGAAATGATTAGCCGATTAAACACATACAGTAGTTGACTGACAGAACTGTTTTGATCGTTTCCAGTTTCTAAAATGTGAGGATTTTTCTGCATTGAGTGTTTTTACTTTTAATACTTTAAGTACATTTTCCTGATGATACTTACATACTTTTACTTAAGTAACATTTTCAATGCAGGACTTTTGCTTGTAACCGAGTATTTTTACAGTGTGGTACTAGTACTTTTACTTAAGGATCTGAGTACTTCTTCAACCACTGGCACTGGGCAGGTAGCCTACAGTAAGTTTATCAGAGCTTTTTGACTGCTGCAGCTGAAAACAAGGGTGATGATGAGAAGGTTGAGACTGATCCAAAACAGTAAAGTTGTGGGCAGACCAAAATGATTTGCTGAACCATGCTAAAATGCACCGTATCACAATTACCTGATTCTGTATCACAAGACTACACAGTTGGGTGGTAATTATTTGTGTTTTTTTTCACCGTTAACTAGTCATTTGACCGATGGTTCATATGAAAGTAATGATTGGGGCAGCTTTAAGCCTTGAAGGCTGGGCATGGGGCCAGACAGTAAGCCCACCTCACCATAGTGTTTTCTCAGAGACTCTGGTACACCTCCTGGCCTCCTATAGTGATTCAGTTATCAGAAAACGGGTTAAGTGCATAAATGCCCTTTTTCACTTGAATGCTTTCTCTCCGGTCCAACAGCGTCATCACCACACCAGCTAACCTTGCCTCATCTCTTCCGTGCACAACAGATAAGCTAAGACACACACACACACACACACACACACACACACACACACCAAGGTATATTGTAGCTTAAACGATCTGAAGTAGGTGATAGGTGTTAAATCCTGATGTTTTTAATGTGCCGTTAATAATCAGAATCAATGAATTTGTGTGATCACTGGAATATCTGAGATCTTGGTCATTTGTGCTCAGCAGCTGTGTATTCATGTCAGTCTAAATGAGCAGTGAGTGAGCAAGTATGAGCACAGGATGCTTGGGATTGTATAATCTCCTAGCTTAAAAACCTGATGTGAGAGAAGGAAAAATTTACATATAAAGAAATAGCTTTCACGCTATATTAAAGTATTTGGTCAAGCCCTGTTGGATCTTTGTGAAAGCACCTTTTCAGGACATAAAGAATGAAAGTTAACACTCATTGTGGGTGTTATTTTGGTGGCTGCGTCAGACAAAACTCCCAATAGCCCCTGTGAGCAGAAACGAGATGAGAAACCGATAGCTTGCATCCTTGCATCCATTTAGTAATCCATCTATCTGAATTAAGCTTAAAGCATCATAAAAGCATTATTTTCCCCTCCTTTCTATGCTGTATTATGCCACAGTTGTATTTGCCTTGTAGGTCCCACAGCATATAAAATGTAAATCTCTAAACCCCGTTGAATATCTTGAGTTTGTATCATCTGGGGTATTCCACAATTGCACGATTTGGATGTATTCTATCTATTGTTATTCTGTGTGGTTGCTCACGTTGTCCTTATAGAAGAAATATGTTATTTCAGAAGGAGGAGGAATCATAAGCAGTGCTGATAAAACAGTCACAGTTTCAGCTCACAAACAGAATTTGGAAAAACGTAACTGTATCAGCATAAGCCCAATTTCCGTTTTTTCTCTCAATGTACTGGAAAGAAAGTCCAAGTAATTTAATGCTGTCACAATGATAAACAACAAGCTCATTCTGAATTGTGGGCCCACCACCCACAATGTTAGGTGTATGGGTTTGCTTCTTTTCCAATTGTGCAGCAGGTGAAGCTGATAACGTGGTTAGGGTTTCCTCCACTGTATGTAACTGTGTATCACAGTGAGGAAGGGTCTGACTTATCTTCTGAACAGCAATTTGGAGCCTTCCTGAAGTCTCTGCGTGGGTTCTTAGAGAGAGACGCCCTAGTTCTGCTTGGGGGACTTCAGTGCTCACATGGGTAATAGGTAGAAACCTGGAGTGCAGTCATAAGGATAAATAGCCTGCCTGATATGAACCCAAGTGGGGTTCTGTCATTGGGCGTCTGTGCTAGACATGAGGTGTCCATAAATAACACCTTCATATGCCTATTAATTTTCTATGGGATACGAGTAAATTACTTCTCAATGCATTGAGCGATTCTAGGCAACACAGGACTCTCAGCGACATAAAAAGGGGAGGGGTCGAACAATAACAAAAATTGATATAAATTGGGGTGCCTGATGTTTCTGCAGTTATTTGCTTATTTACTTACTCATTTACACACTGTTTGCTAATGATAAAGCTCCTTACTCGTCACTATGAGCATTGACATGCCCACAGCAGCAAGCAAGAAATGGCACAATTTGTTTGCATCCAGAGGGTCTTCATTTAACATTTCATAAGTGGACCTTATATTAGATAAAACCAAACATTCATTAAGGGTGAACTGGGAACGTCCAAGGTCTTCAACTCCCATCCCCAGAGGAATTTTAGGCTATGTTAAGCAGGTGGTAGGGGGTTCTTGAACGTGCTCTAAACTTCATCAATCCTCATGGAACAAAAGCATTGGAAATTCCTTGTCTGCAATAGTATACATCTTTGTTATCACTGAAGTGAGGTTGAGCTTTAATGTTGTTTGCAGGCAAAATGGAGATGTACGTCTTATTTGTCTGTTTTTACCTTTTTTAGTGAGTGGCACCTTCATGCTTTACTGCTGCAGAGTGTTGATTCCTCACCTCTATTTTGCTCATGGTTTATTCACCAGACACTCTTCTCCATCTTCTTTGATGTTATTTGTTAAATTAAATATAGAAAATGTGTCTTGCTTGTCCACAGCATCAATATTTTATGCAATGGCCTGGTTAGAGTTTAGCCAGTGGAACTGTGCTGATTTCAGGTGTACCCACAGAGTAAACGGAGATGCCCTTTGCTCTGGTTAGATGGTTCTGAATTTAATTCTAAACTATGGAGCTGTATTGCTCGTATTCTCCTTAACAGCAGGGCTGGACTTTTGAGACCTAGACCAGCCCACCACAATCGGACGGACACCAACCGTCCTTGCATTCACCTTCAACACATGAACATACGAGCAGGGTTCAAATTTAGCACCATCTACTTGCCAAATACTGGTAAAACATGTAAGTGGCTGGTAGATTTACTTGACTCACCAGCCAAAAAAAATTAAAATTTTAACATTCACTAACCATTTAGCTGGTGGAAAAAAAGTTAATATTGAACCCTGCATACCTGCCCCTAATACTCTCACTTAGCTGAGTGGTAGGCTAAGTAAGAGAGTATGATAATGTACTCACTGAGTCAGAAAGGCTGCCTGGTTCTTGATGGCAAGATGGCTAAAGGTTGAGGGTGGAGCATGGCTGTCATCAATATGTCTTGTATAACGTTAGTTAACAAGTGATAAGTCTGTAAGTTAAGCTAAAGCTACATTTTGTACACAGTATGTAACACTTGTGTTATTGTGAAATGTTGATAATAAGAAAGCTATAATACTATGTTTGCAAGTAGCTTGCTAATACATAACTAACATTAGCTTACTAACAGCTAACGTCACAGGCGGAGTTATCCGCCAACCTCTCTAAGGTTGGATGGAAGTGGGCCTTAGTAAGATGTGATTGGCCAGTGTTCAGATGAGAGACAAACCAGTGGGCCAATCATATGATATTTCTCCTCTCTGTGGGCCAGTCAGTCAAAGACCAAGGATGTGAATGGCCAGTGTTCACATGGAAGGCACACAAGTGGGCCAATCATGTGACCTCTCTTCTCTCTATGGGCCTAAGTTTTCGACCGGAGTGCAGCCATATACTGTATAATATTAATGGACAGAGCATGTGACGTCACCCGTTGGTTTGTGGAGCTCTGCTATGAGTCGTCAAGTTTGCCGTTACGGGTGCAGCCATCCTGGTTGCGGATGTGACCATTTTAGACGAGAGGGAGGAGTGAGGGAGGAACACTTTCACTGGCAATCACTTCATAGCCACGCCCTAAAACACCCCCTGCTTTATTGCCGATTTTAAAATCAACGAGACCATAATTAAAAAAAATGAACATCATTCTGTGTTACAGAAGACTTAAAACTAGCAATTGAGACCATAAACTCATTATTGAAATGTTTACTGAGGTAATAAATCAAGTGAGATTTGTCCATTTTTATTTTTAAAGAAACACGACAATGTATAAAAGGCTCCATTACCTTGTATCTCATGTTATGGCCCCGTGCCAGCCATTTTTGTAAAAATAGGCTAACGATTGTGTCATAACTACGCGACTTTCTGTTGCACAGTAGAGAAATTACCATATAGTCAGGAGAAGCTCGCAGGCAATCGGGGGTGACATGGAGGCATACAGTCAAGGGAGAAGCCCATAGAGAGTTAATGAAAGCATCGGAACAAAATATTTCAGCAACGTTTTGCTCCTGCTCCTACGCTCAGGAACAGCTCCAACTCCCGCTCTCCATCTCTGCAAGATTCAGAATGATTGAGATTTCTCTTGGCACAGCTACCAGAAGACTTACAAATTTCAGACAGGTTGCTCACGTCACATCTACGTCGTCAAGCTCAGTTTGAGGCTGCTCAGCCATCACCGGAAAAGAGCTTCTAATTGACTTCACTGGTGTCCGTCGAAGTCTATGGCGTCGCTGTGTCCATTTCTGTCTATGGTACTCCCGACGGCCAATCCATGTCTGCTTAACAGTCATTATAGTTTATTTTCATCAAATCACAATAGTCTTGGTTTCTAGAAAACATAATTTTTCTCTGTCTGTCTTTATGTCAGTCTTCGTTTCTTGTACCATGTGTGTGCAGCTGATAAACTTGCTGTCTGTCAGTCAACCAGCAGGATAGTGAATGGGGAATCAGGACACTCCTGTAAACAACTGTGCTTTCACCACCCACTGTAGCACAGTTCTGTCTCTCTGTCTCTACTAAACACACACCTATTGAACCACATACACAGACAGACCATATTAACAATAATCCTACATCAGCCAGTAAATAAAGCCAATTAGTTTACTCTCAAAGTCAGGTGAAGGAATCCACCCACTCACATCTCAGCATTTCTGAACATCATGCTTTATATGACAGCTCCTTCTCTGTCATCTAGCTGATAGAGCCGAGTTCAGGTACAAGTTTGAGGAATTAATTGTTATGCAGGTAATTACTCTTTTACTTTGGCTTTGTTCTATAGCATTTTGACACCCCACCCACAGAATCCTCTGGGCCAATATATAGTATAGCTGGGTATCTAAATCTATATCTATTCAGGAATATTTTGAGGCATTGTTCAGAGATTGTGTTCTATTCCTTTTTGTCTTGCCTGTCCCACCAGTCTCATTGTACAAAGTACATGATAATGTGCTATGCTAATAGGCTTTCCATTTTGGATGAATGCTGGTTGTTTTCAGCAGCAGAGAGGGGACTTAACAAGAGACAGTTAACAGGTAATATGTTGACACAAGGAAGGAGGCAATGCATCTGTTTGCATGAACTGCAATTGCACAAGTTAAGTTTTCGAAAGTAGGCTTGCAGTAAATATATTGGAGGAATAGTTTTTCGTTCTGGGGCATTTTACTATTTTTCCTACTCATCTAGTTAGACTAATCTACAGATGCTTTGTTACATCTCTGTATATGGTGTCAGCTTACCTTAGCTCATTTTATGGATATCTGTGGGATCAAAGAGGAGAACTTCAGCATATGGTGCCTTCAAACTGCAAGCCATGAAATCACAGACATTTGTCTCAACTGGGAAAAATAGAAAAATATGCTTAGCATAATTAATTTTTACAAAACTGTAATTATCCCTTTTGAAATATTTTAAACATTTACTACTAAAACAATATTTCAAACATTTGCTAATGTTTTTTGCATTTTTTGCTGCCCAGTGACACCGGGTTAACCCTCATGAGGCACGCTTATGCTTTCTACCAGTAGACCACAGACCCTAATGCAGCATTATTGGTCCACACTGTCTGCAGTATCATCAGCCATGATGCGGTTTTACACGCTTCTACACTGACCCTCCCTGCTCCTTTTGGGGGTGTGGCAGGATTCTACATCTTTAATGCCTCATAGGCTCAGGGCGCAGACTCCCTTAACTGTTCTCTGTTCAGCGATTTTTGCGTGGGATGGTGCAGAATGGCAGGGGTTGTGGCTGTGATGACATCAAAGCGCAGACAGCAAAATGAGTCAATAAGTGAAGTTTAAATTTGTGAGCAAGCATGTGTCTGTGGCTGATTGCTTGCTTGACAGATTGGTGAAAATATGAGTTAGAGGAGGCACAAGCTTGTCTGCCCTTTGTGTGTTTGTGTATGCGTTTTAAAATGTAGGTTGTGATGAGAGCGAGATAAGTCTCCTTCATTATTAATGCTGTCATTCCTCAACATTGTTCCCTCCATTACAATTTTTATTGGTTAAAACTTCTTGTTTTTTGAGGGCT